>NC_046658.1:84112698-84149269 GCF_010883055.1 Belonocnema kinseyi | reverse complement strand
GAAAATTAAAATTCGAAAATTTTTTCTAAAGCCTCCAGGGGACTTCGTTTTCGCACGAAAAAATTTTATGTGCCCTTATTGCATCCGGACCCACAATTTAGTAGCGTTTCAAGAATTTGAAGAAGTTTCAAGCAAATAAACAAAAAAATTTTAAGATTCATGGGAAAGTTTTAAATGGTTTTTAATTTAAAAAAAAAATAATAATTTTAAGAGAAAAATGAAACTTCAACTTTTCGGTTGAAAAGTCTTGAATTACATTAAAAATTCATTTTTTTGTAGGAAATTAATCTTTTCGTATAATTCATCTTTTCTCGTTGAAAATTGAACTTTTTGGTTGAGAATTCTTGAATTTTATTGAAAATTCATCTTTTTTAGCAGTAAGTTAATCTTTTTGTTTAAAAATTCATCTTTTTTAGTTGAATCTTCAACTTCTTGGTTGAAAAGTCTTGAATTGCATTACAAATTCATTTTTTTGTAGTAAATTAATCTGTTTGTATTAAAATTCATCTTTTTCGTTGAAAATTCAACTTTTTGGTTGATAATTCTTGAATTTTATTCAAAATTCATCTTTTTTATAGTAAGTTTATCTTTTTGTTTAAAAATCGTTCTTTTTTTTTATTGAAAATTCAATTTTTTGGTTGAGAATTCTTGAATTTTATTAAAAATTCATCTTTTTTTATAGTAAATTTATCTTTTTGGTTAAAAATCGTTCTTTCTTAATTGAAAATTCAACTTTTCAGTTAGGAATTTTGTTAAAGATTCACCTTTTTGTTAGTGAATTAATCTTTTCGTATAAAAATTCATCTTTTTGTATGAAAATTCATCTTTTTAGCTGAAAATTCAACCATTTGATCGAAAATTCTTAAATCTTGTTAAAAATTCGTTTTTTTCGATGGAAAATTAATCTTTTTGTTTAAAAATTCATCTTTTTTTAGTTGAAACTTCAACTTCTTGGTTGAAAAGTCTTGATTTGCATTAAAAATTCATCTTGTTTGGTAGTAAATTAATCTTTTTGTATAATAATTCATCTTTTCTCGTTAAAAATTCAACTTTTTGGTTGAGAATTCGTGAATTTTATTCAAAATTCATCTTTTTATAGCAAGTTTATCCTTTTGTTTCAAAAGCGTTATTTTTTCATTGAAGATTTAACTTTTCAGCTAAGAATTCTTGAATTTTATTAAAAATTCGTCTTTATGGTGGTAAATTAATCTTTTCGTATAAAAATTAATCTTTTTTTTAAACTTGAACTTCTTGGTTGAAAAGTCTTGAATTGCCTTAAAAAATTAATCATTTCTGGTAGTAAATTAATTATTTTGTATGAAGATTCATCTTTTTTCGTTGGAAATTCAACCTTTTGGTTGAGAATTCTTGAATTTTATTAAAAATTCATCTTTTTTGATAGTAAGTTTATCTTTTTGTTTAAAAATCGTCCTTTTTTTCATTGAAAATTCAACTTTTCAGTTAAGACTTCTTGAATTTTATTAAAAATTCGTCTTTTTGTTAGTAAATTAATCTTCTCGTATGAAAATTTATCTTTTTGTAAGAAAATTAATCTTTTTTAGCTCCAAATTAAACAAAATATTTTTGTTTAAAAATTCATCTTTTTTGTTAAAAAGTTAACAAATAGGTTTTAAAGCTGAACTTCTTTTTTAAAAATGGATTTTTTGATTGACGATTCAATATTTTCGTTGAAAATTCATCTCTTTGTTTGGAAATTGAACTTTTTTCTTGAAAAGTCCTTTTTTTTGGTTGAAAAATTACTTTGGTAATTAAAAATTGACCTATTCTCTTTTTGGTGAAAATGATTATTTTTTATGTTAAAATTCAACTTTTTGTTAAAATTGAACTATTTTGTTAAAAATGCAACTTTTTGTTAAAATTGAACTATTTTGTTAAAAATTCATTTTTTTGTTGTTGAAAATTAATCTATTTTAGTTGAAAATTGAACTCTTGAATTGAGAATTCTTGTATTTTGTTGAAAGTTCGTCTTTTCTGGTATAAAATTAACTTTTTTTCTCAAAATGTCATATTTTTATTGATCATTTTACTGTTTTGTAAGAAAATTCCTCATTTTGTCTTGCAAGTTCAATAATTAAAAAAAAACTATTTGGTAAAAAATTAGTAATTTTTTATAATTTAAAATTATTTAATACCTAGATTAACTGTCACATAATATTGAATTATAGGCAGATTTCAACACTTACTCTGATAGTTATTTTTTTATTTTAATTATTAATTTATAACTGAAGTTTATTATTAACAACACTGCCACGTAGACAATATAGGCATATTGGCAACTTCACTCACTAAAAATAGATATAAAAAGCAGTATAAACGTATAATCTGGTTTTACCCAGGGTTGCTACAAGAGTCTAGTTATAAAATTCCATGACTTTTTCAGGTTTTCCAAGTATAATTAAAAACAAATTCCAGGTCTACTTTTTTTAAATTCAGCTAATTAAATTCCATTGTAACAAATTATAATGCAATGATAATTGTTCATCAATAGGTTTAATTGAATACAAAACAAATTTCAATCATATTTTTATCAAAGTGAAAAAGTATTCTGTAATAATAACCATATTATCTATTTATTATTAGTTCAGGAACAATTATAGTCGAACTATTTATGCAAGGATTAGGATTATATTAAAAAATAATAGTAATCTAAAAAAACTGTAAACTTTTTAACAAAGATAAAATAAAACTTTTAGATCGCAAGAACTAATAAAATTGTCTACCTTAAAAATTATCATAATTCAATCAGTTCATGAATTTATACTTAAACATCTTCTAGTGCATTTTACTTTTCCCATTGAATCTTCCAATTATTTTTATATAATCTTTTCCAATTTTAAAATATAGAATTCGCTATAAAACGCTAAATTATTAAGACTTTGAAATAGAAACGATTAAAAAAGTCTCAATCATTTTTTCAAAGTTCCACGACTTTCCAGATTTTCCAGTCATTTTTTTTAAAGTTATATGACTTTTCCAGGCTTATTAAAGACTTTTAAAAAATTCCATGACTTCCTGGTCTTCCAGGTCTTGTAGATACCCTGTTACCTCAAGGCTACACTACTTTCGTCAGGGGGGGGGGGTAGAAATTGCTTAAACTTGGTACCGTAGTTTATGGATGATTCTTTATGTAAAAACTAGGATATTCTAATAACTTACCCCAGAGGCAGAAGATGATGCTCCAGTGTCCCCAAAGGATTCGGAATCAGATTGATCGTCGATGCAGTAGGCAACAGTTGCGACAAAATAGTCTTCTTTTTCTTCTTCTTATCAGGCACATCCTCAGAAGTAACAGGCAAAGCATCCGAATAGGGCATCTGATACATTTTCGGGGATCCCTGAATCACAACAATATCCTCTGGATTCGTATTCTCCGGAATCTCATTATCCGAATAATCAACCGGATCAGCACTTTGTGCCTCATTATGAACAACAGTGGAAATAGCTTCAATCGCATTATAATCAGCAGACATGGGACTAAGATCCTCAATCTGTGATTCGGAGGCAGTGTCTTCCGTAATGTAGCCATCACTCTCAATAACACCGATGCTATTTGACGTTGAAGACCTCTCCGTGACCTTTTTCGGCCTCTCATCCTTCTTCTTAGCCGTAATCTCTAAAATCTTTAAATTCCATTCAGTCACAGCCTCGCAGATAAGTCTTTTCAATATTACTAGACCATCCTCTATCCTGTACATCAAAGCCTGCACTTCCTTTTCCGACTTCTTACCATCTAATTTCTTATTCTCCAATGTCGGCGACGTCAATTTTAACTGAACTTCTTCAATCTTATTCTTGAAGTACAACTGCTCCTTCCCCAGTTGCTGCTTCAAGAGATTCAAAGTCTCCAGTTCTATTGGCAACGTCATCAGCTTCTCTCTTATATTAGAAAACACCTCATCTCCTTTCAAAGCCACATTCTTCATCTCTTCAATCACATTGGCATACTGCTTGGGTTCATAAATCACATTGATCAAGGGCGGTGGCAGTGAAATCTCCCACAGTGATATCCTGTTATATTTAAACACCGACAGCATGTTCTTCTTGGCGAAATACTGGTAGTGATCGTGATGCAGCGAATGCTGACAAGAGTCGACATCTCGTCTCGTGTACATCCCACCGTGAAACCTGAGTTCCAAATACTTAGCAAACGAGAGCGACCAAGTATCTTCCGCCATCGGAATAACTGGTGACACGCTTTTGCACTTTTCGCACTTGCTCCACATAAGAATCTGATTCGCGTTTTCCTGGCCAAAAGGATCAGTGCCCATTAAACTCAGTGTAATGTGAACACAGCCCCCATCATGTGCGAATCGTCTTTCATGTTGAGCAATTTGTTGCCGACAACGTTCGGCTGGACACTTGTACTCAGTTGTCAGACAATAGGTTTCCAAAAATCGTCCAAGGGCGATATCGTTTCTCCCATAGAGGTCCATATTCACCACCCAAGGATTCACGCAAAAGACGGGAGCATTGTTACTGTTGTGAAAAAAGCTGCAAAAGAGAACGGACAAATGTTGGTGACTCGCTGGATCCAAACAATCTGGCCAAGAAGATGTCTGTTCTACGGCTTCATGCTGGACGCTGATTCGCTTCTTCTCGAAGGGCTCGTTATTCGAAGCGTTTAATCGACTACCACAGGCTCTGAAGTTCGCCAGAAGGGACTGAACTTCCCTGCTATCAGCGCTCGAGGTTAATTTCGTTTCCACAAATGGATGTCGAGGTTTGAGTTTCAAATTAGCCAAAGGATTCGCAGGTTGAGAAACTTCATTTGATATACTGCTGATTCTTGCACCCTCGATCTTATCCTGGAAGTAGATTGAATAATATATTTCTTTAGGGTAGAAACATCTCAAAGTGCAATGTCTTCCCGGTTCCGTTTCTAGGTAAGGAATTGTAAATTTCAAATAGGGAGAGACGCTGAGAACCGTTCCTTCGAGGGCTTTTTTGAATTTATTTAAAAGTGGTAAATCTGCTACTGATAGTCGCTGACCATTGGGACTTATTTGACTGAAAGCATCGTATTCGTCTTCATTTAAATACTGATGCAAGGGATCACTTCGATCACTAACTGATTCCCCGTAAATTCGTTTATCGTCACACGAAAGTCGTTCTTTTAGTTTAAACTTTTCAGGGAGATCGGTTTTCAAGACATCGATTTCGATTGATTGCTCTTCCATCGTACTTTCAATACTTCGAAGCTCTGTTTTCTCTGCTTTGGATTCATCCGAAGTGGATTTCTTTGGTTTGAAAAGTTTTAATGTATCATAGGGATCTGAATTGTCTACAAGCATTACAGATGCTTTAAAGGGATTAATCAACTGTGTATTTTCCAGAGATTGATGTCCTCCAGTCTTCTCAGGCAGTTGACTTTCACTGACGTTTTCCTCTTTGTCTGCATTTCCTTTCAGGGAATCATTTTGAGTATTTTCATCCAGAAATGATTTGTCTTTCGGCGGAGGCGGTCTGGCAAATTCGTCCATGAGAAAGGATTTTTCTAACCGCCAGGAATAAACTGAGAAAATCATCATGGAAGTGACATTCTTAACTCGCTTCAATTCATTCTGTGACCCACCACGAAGAAGAATTGTGAAACCGAGGTGAGGATTCGCACATCCTTCAAAATACATCAGGGTTTTCACTCCATACTTCTCGCTTGGGAAGTTTCTCAAATAAAACTTTTTGCAAGTGCCGAGCTTATATCTCACAGAAATGTGAGCGTCGATTGTATCGACGATATTGGCACCAGTGCAACGAGCAACTCTTTCGAGAACGCTCAATTTCACATTTAAAACTAAGGTCACTCCACATTCTCGGAGTCTGTCCTGTGCAAGTCGCGAAACTGATCGATGCACCAGCACTACGTCTGGACCTAGAGCAGTAATTCGAGCGACAGTGTGGCCGAGATAATCATTTTCCTGAAGCATCACAGGCTCCAGGCTTAAAAGTTTTCCTTCTACTCGTTGATACATGAGACCACAGCCAAGCAAAAGAATTTTCGGGTTGGCAATCATTGCGTTCATTCCGCGATGAGCGACATTTTTACTGCATACGACTCCAGAGACGATTTCGCACTCGTTTCTACTCCCACCGGGGGATTTTTTTATCTGAACGTACTGCCTGATGTCTAAATCATCTGCGTCATGATTCAGGTCGGGTCTCACGTAATCGACTACTTGGTGAGCGATTTTTAAAATGGTGTCGGACCAGTTTTGTGAGAGTCCTTCTTTGTTGAGAAGCTGCTTGAGCAGCGAGTCTTCGTGTTGTTTGTATTGAGACCTTTTAAGAAGAAAAAAAAGACAACTTTCAATAGGGTTGTTTCGCGATTTTAGATAATATAATTTTTCAATACATTTTTTTTAATCCGAACCGAAGGTGAATTATAATTTTTCTGTTGAGTCGTTCAGCAGAAAAAAATATTAAAAATTGAGGGCGGTAAAACACTTATTCAAATTGGTGTCACGTGAGTGCCACGTGACTCAGAGGTTCTCATAATTATCTATCAATGTCACGATGTGGCTTTGATGAAAACCATGAAAACTAACGAAACTCAATTCTGACTTTTTTGATTTGATAGCTTTATTTGTTAAGGTTTATGTGACAAAAAAAGTTATCCTCTTATAATATTTGGATTAAGAGTCAGTAATAAGTTGAAGGAAAACCGTAAGTACAATTATTAATACATTTTAAAATCGTAAATATTTACGAATTGTTCAGTAAACATGGCTATTGGCTTTTACAAAACCCTCCTTGGAAATTTTCTTAAACAATATTTTGCGACTTCTCTTTTCGATAGCACAGAAAAGATATTTGAGAACCACTGATACATGAGCTGTGGAGCTCATCGCGGTGGAAAATCCGACCCCTTTGACGTTAAAGGGGCCCTCCAATCGACATCGGGATAAAAAATTCATATTTCAACATTAAATTAAAAATAGTAAAAAATACGTAAAAAATATTTTATGGACGTTTTTAGAATTAGAATTTTATATACTATAAGATCCATTTATTGGAAAAATGATATCTGACTTTGGCAACAACCCTATTATTTGGGACAGGGTGTCTACTCAAATCCTGGAAGAATATTCTTTGACGATTCCAGGTATTTTCAGTTTTCTCAAGTTTTTTCTAGATATAATTTTTCACACGTATCATTTTTGGTAGAAAATTTATCTTTTGGGTTTAAAATTAAATTATTTTGTTGAAAATTCATTTTTTCTTTTGAAAATTGATTGCTTTAACTGAACATTTGATTCTTATATTTTTTGTTAAAAATTTCTTTTTATGAATAAAAAAACTATTATTTTGTTGAGTTTTTTTTAACATTTATTTTTCAAACATTTTAACTTTTCTAATTTTTATTGAAAATTGATCTTTTTTAAATAAAAATTAATATACTTCGTTGAAAATGAGGATTTTTTGGTAGAAAACTAATCTTTTAGGTTGAAAACACAACTAACTTTTTGGTTAAAAATTCATATTTTTTGTTAAAAAATCATATTTTTACATTCTCATCATTTATGACTGAGAAAGTATTAGAATTGTCGGAAATTTGACATCACACTTTTTCAACGGATCTCCACGTTTCGAGACCCCCTGAATCCGAAAATCAGGTTTTTACGATGCCGTCTGTCTGTCCGTCCCACCGTCCGTCCGTAAACACGATAACTCTCGAAAAAATGAACGAATGAAATTCATCTTTGGCACACTTTTTTTAGGTCCTAAAAGAAAGGACGAGTTCGTGAACCAGCTATTTTTGATAAAAATTCAAAAAGTGAGCGCATTTTGAAAATTTTTGAGACCATTTTTTTCTGAATTTTAAAATTCTATGTACGGATATTTATAGTATTAAAAAGAACCAAACAATTTATCCTTATGACTTTTTTCGATAAAAAGAAAATTCTCAGAGTTATAGCGTTTTCAAAATTTCTTTAATCAACCGAAAATCAAAATTTGAAGCCGAAAAACGCACGATATGAAAAAAAGTCAAGAAAAGAAAAACATTTCTTTTCGAAAGCCCTACAAGATTATCATAACCAATTTTTGGATTTTCTTCACAAATCGAAAATTCAAATTTTGATTGCACAAAAAATAATGGAAAATAACAAATTCCATTTTGTGGACAAACTATGTAGGATATGAAAAAAGATGAATTAACAAAAATGGTTATCCCAAAAAAGATCTACAACTTCGTTAAGAATCACTTCTTGATAGGACGCGTACTGTTTGTTTTATTCGTGAAAAATAACGTTGAAAAAAAAATAAAATAAAAAACATGTGTGGAAAAACGACGAAAGTTACGAGAAAAAAAAATCCAACAAAACCTGATTACAAATGTCTGTCGGAAAACGAGAGCGCAGGGCGAGTGTCACGATGAGAATGTGTACCTCAAAGCCTACAGAGCTTTGAGAAACTTAATATTTGACTATACTTAATTCAGTAGACAATTCAGAATATGAAGACGCATGTAAATACTGTCATCTAAGAGATCTTTTTGATAAAGTTTTTTTCAAGCATTCCAAATGCAAAGAATTAATATCCGAGCGCGGAGCGCGAGATTTAACCGTCGCGCGCCCTAGACGCGCTCAAACTTGCGAGCGTAGCTTTTATATTCCAACATAAATTATAATAGTAAAAATGTTCTATTACTTTTTAAGTTCGTTTAAATTTTTTACCACTATTTTTTTTCCTGACAATTTATACATTTAGTAAAAAATAATCAAAGATATTCCTCAAAATGTGTGAATGTATTGCTACAAAAATCGCCATTTTTTGTAATTCGAAACTTTCCTCATAATTTGTACAGCATTGTATTATTGAAATTTCCTACACTAAAAGAAAAAGTAATGTTTTGCACAATTTTAATACGTTTAAGACTAAAATTTATAACTTTATTACCGATTTTATTCGACAACTTATGAATATTTTAAAATCCCGCATTTGACAAGAATTTTGGCCAAGTCACTTTCGCCGTGTTTTTAATTAAATGTCGCAGTATTATGTTAATGATATATTACAAATATTGTTTATAAGACACAACTTTGCCGTTCAATTGATTATTTATTCTCAAACATTGGTTTAAAGTAGTTTATTTAAACCTCAAAGTTTTCCAACTGCTTAGGTAATATAATATAGTATCTCATAAATTTAATTTTTCAACAAAAATTAGCAATTGTGCATTAAAATTTAATATTATATATTTATATGAAATATTAATAAGATTAATATTATCGATTTACTTTTTAAGATAAATTAGGTAAATTAACTTTTCTGTTAAAAATTTATATTTTCGATTTAAAAATATAACTGTTTTATAGAAAACTCATCTTTTTGACTTGAAAATTCAACAGTTTGGTTAAAAAAATGCTTATTTCTTGACTGAAAAATGTTTTTTGATTAAAATTTGAACCATTTTCTTGAAAATTTGTTTTTTTGGTTCGAAAACGTATCTTTTTAATCATAAATTTCATCTTTCTTGAGCAAAAATGCAAATGTGGTAGACAATAAATCTGTTTCGGTTGAGGCTTCAGAAGTTTAATCGGAAATTCGTTTTTTTAAATTAATTCGACTGCTTTCAATATGTAATTAAAATCTTTTTTGGTTGAAATATCAGCTATTATATTTTTTTTATGAGAATTTAACTTTTTTGGTTAACATAATACTTCAATTTTCTAACAAATTCTTGAATTTTAAAATAAAAAGACTTATTTTCTACCAAAAAAGATTAATTCTTATCAATAAATATAATAGTTGATATTTAAAACAAAAAATGTTTTAATTATAAATTAACCATGGCATGATTTTTTAACTTAATTTAATTTATAATTAAAATGATCATTTTTCGAACCAAAAAGACGAATTTTAACCAAAATATTTGAAATATTAATCAAAAAAGATTTTTCATTCAATAAAATGTTCAACCAAATAATAAAATTTGTAACCAAAAAATAATTTAAATTGTTTCAATACTTTTTTCAATGTATGTATTAACTTGAATTAAGATGAATTCTATTTCAAAATTTACTACCAAACAGTTTAATTTGCAAATAAATCGATAATATTAAATTTTAATGCATTCTTACAAATTTTATTAAAAAATTAAATTTACGAGTTATTATTAAATTACTTTCCTAAGAAGTTGACAAAATTTGTGTTTAGAATTAGAGGTTTTGAATAAACTACTTTACACAACTTTTTTAGAATAAATAATTAAACAGTAAACACAAGCCATTCTTGCTTTGTAATGTATTCTGTAATAAATTATAAGTGAATTGTGCCATTTTATTTTGATAAACTCCATTGGATTTTCCTTGTCTCAGTATTGCCTTCTTTGGTGTCCCACTTAAGGATATGCCCCAAAAATTCGTGTCTCAATAATGGATAATCTGACTAGCTTAAAAAATATCCATTTACATTAATTAACTATAGAATTAATTATGTATTTTTTGTTTTAATCGATCAAATAATATCTTAGCCACTTATTATAACGGTTTTTGTACCAAAAATTCCAATTCATCATTTTAAAATTGTGTTTATGTGGGTTCGCGTTTCCTAACTGTCCCAGTAATAGTCAGTTTACCTTATCTTTTTAATTTGAAAACTCAACTAAAATGTGTTCAAATGTATTTAGAAACAATATTTTTTTTTTGTAAATCATTACTATTAATTTTCTAGGTGTATGGTTGGTTATAAATCTTGAAGAATTTAGAAATTGGGATATTGTAGCAATCCTGAACAAGGCACCTTTTAATGCAAATAATACGTTTTCTATTATTTTGACTCCTTTTAACATTTAAATTTAAGTTTAAGTGCATCAGAGAAGGTATTAGATTTGTGTAAAATTTGACCCCCCTTCCCCCAGTTTTTGTCAAATGTCCACATTGTGAGACTCCCTGAATCCGAAAAACAAGTTTTTACGAATGTGTCTGTCTGTATGTCTGTCTGTCTTTGAACACGATAACTTTTGAAAAAATTAATCTATTAGATTGCCCTTTGGTACACTCGTTTAGTGTCCTAAACTAAAGGTCAAGTTCGTTAGCCCGACATTTTGGATGAAAATTCAAAAAGTGGGCAGATTTTAAATATTTTTGAAACCACTTTTTTAAAAATTCAAAAATTCTCTGTAAGGTTATTCATAGAATTCAAAAAATTTAACAATTTATCCTAATGACTTTTTCTGAAAAATCAAAAATTACTAGAGTTATAGCATTTTCAAAATAAAAAAATAAAAAAACTAAAATGAACAATTTAGGCCAAACAACGCATGATAAGAAAAAAAGTCTGAAGAAGAAAAACATTGCTTTTTGAAAGCCCTACAAGATTATGATAACAACTTTTTCAATTTGGTCAAAAAGTTGAAAATTCCAAATTTGATCATACAAAAAAATGTTGAAACCACATTTTTTCAAGATGTAAAAATTCTATGCCCGGTTGCTCATAGTACTTCAAAACTTAAACAATTTAACCCCATGACTTTTTTCTATAGAACGAAAATTATCAGAGTTAGAGCATTTTCAAAATCCAAAAAAAAACAAGCTAAAATGAAAATTTTAAGCCAAAAATCGCATGATATGAAAAAAAGTCAAGAGAAGAAAAACTTTGCTTTTTAAAAACCCTACAGGACTATGGTAATAACTTTTTCAATTTGGTTGAGAAGTTGAACACTCCAAATTTGATCGTACCAAAAATAATAAGAAATCCAAAAATTCCATTTTTTGGTTAAACTATGCAAGGTACGAAAAAAATGAAAAAGCTCAAATTGCGCGCCCTGGAAAGAACTACAAATAAAGAATGAATCACTTTTCGATATAAGCTACGAAAAAAAATGAGAGAAAACTTGTTCATCCAAAAAAGAGCTATAATTTTTTATAGGACAGTTACTTTTTGCTTTAGTCGTAAAACATGAGATTAAAAATTAAAAAATTAACTTTTTGGAAAAAGCACAGAAAAGACGAAATAGGACAGTAGTCTTTATTTTAGAGCGCAGTAGTTTTTATTTAATCGTAAAAAACAACATTAAAAATATAAAAAAATATAAAAAAAAGGAAATAAGAATTATTATGATTCAATTTTTATGCATCTTATGAATTATAATGATATACATTTATTGAAATAATACATGTTTCAGAGCAGCTTAGAATACAATTTAAAGCAAAATAAGAAACAAATACAACAATAATCATGATAAATACAATTTGCTTTTTATTTTGCAATTTTTTAATAAGTAATCGCTGACAGAGTTATATAAAAAAATGTTTTATAATTGATATAAAAGTGTTGTGTATAATGTAGCCAAAAGAGCTTTAACAAAAGAGAGTTCAAAACCACAAAAAAGGTCTGTGCCCGAATGCGAAAGAAATGCAAAGACTAAGCGCGGAGTGCGATTGCCCTCAGTCGCGTGCCGTAGGTGCGCTCAAACTCTCGAGCTAAGCTTTTTTAATGAAAGAGAATTCACAATCACAAAATTACAGTGGTGAATATTTTGAGTCTTAATTTTAAAATGTTTGCCCAAGAATGTGCGGAAATATAAAGACCGAGCGCGTAGCGCGAGGTAAACACATAATCGAGCGCAAAGCGCGAGATAAATACAACATCGAGCGCGAAACGCGAGAACCAACAGTCGCGCGCCCTGGGCGCGCTCAAACATGTGCGAGCGAAACGAGCCGCGCGCGTAGCGCGCGATGAGAATGTGCCTACGTAACGGGCAGATTGTTTAAATCCTATTTCAAAATGCTTATAAATGCTCATTAAATTCGCAAAATACATATAGGTCGAGCATATTAAAAAATAAAATTTTTCTATTTCAAAACTACTAGATTCTAATGTCTTCAGTTTCTGTTTATAATTTAAACCAAAATTGAAACCTTATAAAAAGGGGAAAAAGCAAAAAAATTGTATTAATATACTCTATTTCAGGTGATTTAGGGGATTTGTTAATTTATGGGGAAAGGGGGATTGCGTAAAAAAGGGAACTATGTTCCCTGTAATGATTACACTAAGATTCAAAAGGTTTAAAAAAACTTCATAAAGATTTTAATGATTTTACAAAGACAGAGGCGACGGAGCCCTACGGGGTACGAGGGACAATGCCCCCCTTAGAAATCGTCCAGGGTGGGGCGAAGTATAAATCCCCCCCTCTGAAATCGAGTGATTAAATTCATTAGATTGTTTGCATTTGTCCAAAAATCTGCCTGGAATATTTGTGAAATAATTTATGTCTTTGTGAAATATTCTTAATCTATCTGAAATATTTGAAATCTTTGTCGAATATTTAAAATATTTTTGAAATATTTGAAATTATTTGTGAAATTATTGAAATCTTTGAAAAATGATTGAAATCCGTTCAATCTTTTAAATCTATCTGAAATTTTTGCGAAATATTTCAAATATTTTATAAATACTTGATAATATGTTTAAATTTTTGAAAGCTTTGGAAAATCATTAAAATCTTTGTGAAATCTTTTAAATCTATCCGAAATCTTTATGAAATATTTAACATCTTTGGGACATCATTAAAATCTCTATAAAATATTTTTAATTTTTGAAATTTTTAGAAAATCATTGAAGCATATGAAATCTTTTTTAAACTATTTGAAGTCTTTAAAATCTTTGTGATATCTTTGGAAAATCATTGCAATTTTTTTAAATGTTTGAAAATATTTGCGAAATATTTTAGATATTTTATAAATATTTTATCATATTTGAATATTTCCAATAATCTAGCTGAAATATTTCTGAATTAATTGATGTGTTTGTGAAACCTTCTTAGTCTATCCAAAATATTTGAATTCTTTGAGAAATCTTTGACCATTGAAATCTTTCTGAAATCCTTGGAAAGCCTTTCGAGGAAATATTTGGTAATATTTGTGAAATTCTAGAAATCGTTGTTAAAAATCATTGATGCCAGTAAAATCTTTTAAATCTATTCAAAATTTATATAAAACATTCGAAATCTTTGTGAAATCTTTGATATCTTTTGGAAATAATTGAAATCTTTCTGAAGTTTTTGTAAATCTTTGCAAAATCATTGAAACATTTGTGCAATATTTTTAATCTATCGGAATTTTTTATAAAATAATTTAAGTCTTTGTGAAATTTTTGAAATCTATCCGAAATATTTGCAAAATATTTGAAATCTTTGTGAGATCTTTGAAATCGTTGAGTATTCATTGAAGTGTTTGTGAAATCTTTGTAAAAATTCTCTGAAACCTGTAGAAATATGCAAAATATTCAAAATATTTGTTTAATATTTGGTAATACGTGTCAAATTATTGAAATCTTTCTGAAATCTTTGGTAAATAATTAAATTCTTTGTAAAACCTTTCAAATCTATCCGAAATCTTTGCAAAATATTTGAAAACTGTCAAATCTTTGAGTAATCATTAAAGTTTTTGTGCTATCTTTGTTAGATTTTTCCGGAACCTTTAAAAATATTTGGGAACTATTAGAGATATTTTTGAAATATCTGGCAATATTTGTAAAGTTATTGAAATCTTTTTAAATATTTTAAGCATATACGAACTCTTTGCGAAGTATCTGAAAGCTGCGAAATATTTGATTTATCAATTATTTCTTTGTGTACAAAGTGTGTCATTTAATTTTATAACTTTATTCTCCTGCCCCACCTAAAGAAAAAGGGATAACCAACACCTTGTTTGGGGTGAGAATTGAATTTAAATGAGTAACTCTATTTAAAACTTACATCAAGCAATTGTACGCACTCAGTTCTCCAAAAGCGCTTCTAAGATTGGTCACTCTGTGCCATCCGTTTCTTTCCTTTGGCTCCTGAACCTGAAGAGTATCATTAAAAACTTCTTCAGTAACTTTTGAACTACACTCCAGTGCCTTGATATTAACTTCCTTTCTTTCGATAATCCCGTCACCACTCTCTATAGAAATAGCTGTTAAATCTTCTGACGTTGGCCTCTTCAAAGTGACCGTAGAAGCCTCTAAGTTTAAATCAAGATAAAAGCTTGAACTGGATGAAGGTAGACGAGCATAAATCTGAGGTGGTTCAGGTTGTTTTGATTCACTTTCAGAATCTGTAAAAAGTAAATAATTGATTTTTAATTAAAGTTTATAAAAATTAAAGCAAATGAAGTTGAGTCGAAAGAAAATGACTTACCAGTTGTTGAATCGTGTTGAGGAATTGTTTTCACCCAAGCTGGCTCTTGAGCATCACAAGATGTTTGACTTTCGGTTAGAAAATCAGTTGCTTGCATGCGAGGTAACTTTATAGGTTTGAAAATTGACGCGGTATCACTAAAACCGTCTGTTAAAACTGGCTCGATGTAACCTGCCTCGAGAAGTGCTTGGCCAATCGCAGTAGCTTGTATCCTAAGAATATTTGTAATTTCAGATTTCATGTACCCAAAACGCTCTCAAAACAGTGGAAATCGGGTGATTTTTCACGACAATATGGGACTAATTGGTGAATACATTCTTTTAAATATCATGAATGTAAGTAACACTTGGATTCTAGATTAAACGTTTTAAATCCCTAACCTTTTCGGTAAAAATATTTCGAATTCAAATAAAATATATGCATTTTTTAATGAAAAAGATGAATTTACAACCAAGAAGATTAATTTTCTACTAAAAAAATTCATTTTCGACAAATTACATGAAAACGAAGAGATACATTTTCATCTAAAAATGGAATAGTTGAAAAAAATGTTCATTAAAATAATTAAATGTCTGAATAAAAAGATGCATTTTCAAATAAAATTATGAACCATTAAGCAAAAAATACGAATATCTAAAAAATAGTTAAATCCTCAACCAACACAGATTAAAGAAAAAAAAACCGAAATAATTTTTGAACCAAACAGTTGCATTTTTAATCAAGAAAGATGAAATCTCCACACACAAAAAAATGAATTTTCAATAAAATAGATGAATTTCTACTACAAAAATTAATTTTCAACAAAGGAGATAAATTTTCTATAAAAAAATGAATTTTCAACAAAATAAATTAATATTCAACCAAATAGTTGAATTTTCAAATGAAAAAAAAAAACAATTTTCAATCAAAAATGTAATAGTTCAATTTTCCGTTAAAATGATTAATTTTAAACTAAAAAAGACGAATTTCCAACCAAACGGGGAATTTTTCAAACAATGAGATAAATTTTAAACTGAATTGATGAATCTATAAACAATCAAATTAATTTTTAACAGAGCGGTTCCACTTTTCCAAAAAGATCAATTTTTAACTAAGAAGAATAATTTATAACCAAAAATGAAACAGTTTTTAGTTAAAAAGATTACTCTTTAACCATAAAAGAAAACTTCTTAATAAAATCTTTATTTTCCCACCAAACAGATATTTCTAAGTGGAATGATGAATCTTCATTTAAAAAAATGCATTTTTAACTAATTAGTTCAACTGTTAATGAAGTATAGTAGAATTTCAAACAAAAAAGATGAATTTTGAAACAATAAGATTAATTTTTTACCAAAAAAGATGAACGAGTGTTGAAAAATACTCAAATTTTCGACCGAATAGTTGAATTTTTAGCCAAATGTTTCAATTTTTAACTAAAAATGAACAATTTTCAACCAAAAATAGAAGTTTCCAGTTAAAAAGATGACTCTTTAACCAAGAAAAAAAATGTTTACCAAAATAGTTGAATTAACTAAAAATGGAAGTCAAATTTTCAGTGAAGAAGCTTTACTCTTCAACCAAAGAAAAACTAATTTTTACCAAAATAGTTGAATTTATAACAACAAAAAAAGAGATAAATTCCCAATAAAAAATGTAATACTTGATATTTAAAAAATAATAATAAATAGAAGTCGCCCTTTCAAATAAAAATATTAATATTCAACTAGAAATAAAATCGTGTAATTTTCAATTTAGAAAATAACTTGTAAAAAAACGAATTTTCAACATAATAGTTGAATTTTCAATCAAGGACATGAATCTTTAATCTAAGAAATGAGTTTCTTAACAAGGTACTTCACCCTTCAACCAATTAATTTAATATTCAATAAAAAAAATATGAATTTTTAACGAAAAGTGTAATAGTTGATATTTGAACCAAAAATAATTAAAATTTGTAATAAAGAACAGTTGAATTCTACCAAAATATACGCATTTTCAACGAAATCGTTAAATTCACAACCAAAACAGATTAATTTACAACAAAGTAGTTTAGTTTTCAACAAAACAAGTTGAGTTTTTGGGATAAAAGTCGAATCTTTTAGAAAACAGTTAACTTCAACCGAAAAAGATGAGTTTAAAAAAAGTAAATTTTCAACAAAAAGAGTTGAACTATCAAACAAATAATTAAACATCATTATTTTGAACCAAAACGTTGAATTTAAATTCAAATATTTGAACTTTCTTACAAAAGAGACGAATTTTCAATAAATTAATGAATTTTAAATCCAAAAGAATGACTATAACAAAATTGTTGAACCAAATGGTCGAATTTTTAAATCTTAATTATTAAACTTCAATTGGAAACAGTTGCATTTTTAACCAAATAGTTGAATTTTCAAACCGAAGAATCAATTTTTTTAGACGAAAGTGAACTTTCCGAAAGTAAAGTTAATTTTCAATCAAGAGAGAAGAATTTTCAACAACAAAACAAAAAAATTTGGAACCAAATCATGGAATTTTCAAACTAAAATAATTAATCTTCAACCTAAAACTGTTGGGATTTCAAACTGAATAGTTGAATTTTTAATCCAAATGAAAAAAATTATCTAACCAACAAAATTTGCAACAAAAAAGTTTATTTTCAATCGAGAAAGATCAATTTGAAAAAAATTTTACAAAATTATTGAATAGCCAAAGAAGAATTATTAAACTTCAATCAAAAATAAGTGCATTTTAAACCAAAAAGTTGTATTTGTAATCCAAAAGGACGAATTTTCAATCCAAAAAGACAAATCTCAAACAAAACATTTAATATATATTTTTTTTTAACCAGAAGAGTTAAACTCTGAAACAAAAATTTAATACTAGACTTTTCAACAAGAACAAAAATAATAATTCTCAACAAACACAAAACCGAAAAAAAACGGAAAAGGGGAAGTTTCTTGAAAACAGGGGAAAAAGAGAAATTCCTTACAAAAAAGGAACAGAGGGGTGCACGGGAAAGATGGCGAAGTCTGTAAATTAATTATTAATAATTAACAACCAAATTCAAAAATAAATGTAACGATTTTTTATAAAAGAAACATTATTAAACATTCCGAAAATGTTATTACCTGGTCGCCGCCTTATTTTGTGCAACCATCCAACTGACCAACTCGTTTCCCAGAAAACAGTTATAATAACTTTTTAATCTTATCCTGTGAGTTTGAAGAATAATTGCACGATTTGATCGAAAAAGTTCCTCATATATCAATCGCAGGGAAGCAGAATTTCTTAAAGCGCGTGAGCGTTCTTGTGAAGTTAAATAAGTTGAAGAGCTGGAAAAAAACACACCAAAAAATCAGAACAGTTAAAATAAATTTTCTTTTCTATATTCTTTTTTAAAAATTACGACTCTTAATTTACCGGCCAATGGCGTATTTTTCCTCCATGTATCCAACACTCGGTTTTCTAGATACAACTTCACTTTCAACAACGTCATTTGCACATTTCTGGGATACATTCAGAGAATCCTTTCCATACTTAACTTCAAGATCTTCCTGAAGGGCCTTCAAGTCAGCCGAAAGATCGCTCCTCATGTCAGAAGATTGTAAATAAGAAAGTACTACTTTACAACAGTAGGTGCAAACCCTCAAATCACCTGTGCAACATCAGCTCGGTTTCAAATTGAGTGAGTATTAGGGTGCCAAAGAAAATTTTTAATTTTTTTATTTTGCTAACGCTACTTCCTAAATTTCTTCATTTTCTTCCAAAAATACTTCCATAAACTTGCTTTTATTAAAAAAATATATTATTAGACCTTCCGCTAGACCGTTATTTCTTTGTTTTCGATTTTTTAATACAAGTTTAAATATAAAAAATTCTTTCACCCTTAGAAAGTATTTGTTCAGGGCGTCTAATAGGGTGGCCCGAAAAAAGTGACTTACGTGTGTTCATTTATAATACCAACATTTTTTTAGTTCTTAATGATTTAAATATACTGTTTAATTTGGTTTAAAATCGTCTAATATCTTTTACCTCTTCAAGTGTGTCGAAAATGGAAAAAAATGAAATTTGCGTGAAAAATGTATGAAAAAATTAATTCTTATTCACTAATTTCTTTATATATGTAAAACTAAATACCCTAAAAAATGCATGGAAGTACCTATTTCATATCAAAGATATATCAAAAATAAAAAATTGATCAAAATTTATTCAGGGTGGCCGTTTTAATCGAAGAAAAATATCCGGTCATTTCACGGTTTTTCCCCAGTTCGCAAACATTTTTCACGGTCAATGAAATTTAAAAAATCGAACTCTATTCTGAACATGTTTTCATTTAAGGTAATAAACAATAAACAACAAATTTAATTTATACGTATGAAATGGACGGTACTAACACTTTTCAATTGAAAGTTTTTAAATGAAATGCAGATAAACTGCAAAATTTAGAACTTTGATAAATTATAGAGTTCAAAGATTCAGATTAAATTCCTAAAATATAAATCAACGTTAACATTTTCAATACTTTAAATTAAATAATCAAGCAATGAAAATTAAAAATACTCAGAATTATATTTTTTAAGTAATTTTAAGCTAGACAAATTAAAAAATGAAAAATAATTTTTTTTTAAATAGTTTAAGCATCCTTCAAAAACATCAACATTTTATTTCAAAATATTGAGAAATCTAGAAATGGTTTTATATTTTTACAAATTTAAAATCATTTTCGAAATGTTTTCGAAACTTTTAAATATATTTGTAAAGGAATTGAATTTTTCTTGTAACTTTTAGAAAATCCTGCAAATTAAAGAAAAGAATTTTAAAATTTGAATTTATAAATAACAATAGGAACACTTATTATTTGTAGAAAAAATTAGAGTAATTTTAAGAGATATCTGTAAGTTTAAAAAATATTAAAATTAAATTTAGAACTTGAAATGATTTCAAATCATTTAAACGAAGTTTGTGACCCGAATAAATTGGGCTATTCGTACCGAAATTTAGGTGCAAATTCGCACAGCCGAATTTAAAACAAAATGCAAATTTTAAATGAAAAATTTAGAAACTATATTCTTAAGATTCCTAGGAAAATTGAAAATGATTTTTCATTTTGAACAATTATCGTAACAGAAATGAATTTTAAATCTAAAAGAATGACTTTAACAAAATTGTTGAACCAAATGGTCGAATTTTTAAATCTTAATTATTAAACTACAATTGGAAACAGTTGCATTTTTAACCAAATAGTTGAATTTTCAAACCGAAGAATCAATTTTTTTAGAAGAATGTGAACTTTCCGAAGGTAAAGTTAATTTTCAATCAAGAGAGAAGAATTTTCAACAACAAAACAAAAAAATTTGGAACTAAATCATGGAATTTTCAAACCAAAATAATTAATCTTCAACCTAAAACTGTTGGATTTCAAACTGAATAGTTGAATTTTTAATTCAAATGAAAAAATTAACTAACCAACAAAATTTGCAACAAAAAAGTTTATTTTCAATCGAGAAAGATCAATTTGAAAATAAGTTTACCAAATTATTGAATAGCCAAAGAAGAATTATTAAACTTCAACCAAAAATAAGTGCATTTTAAACCGAAAAGTTATATTTGTAATCCAAAAGGACGAAAGGCTTAAAAAGAATAAAAACATTTTCTTAAGATTCCTAGGAAAATTGAAAATGATTTTTCATTTTGAAAAATTATTGTAACAGAAAATTTTTAAAGATTTTAACAGATTTCCCAAATGGTCAAAACAGAACCTGGAAGATTCTAAGGATTTTTTTCAATTTGCAGGATTTTCCAAAAGTTGTGGGAAAAATTCGGTTCATTTTAAAATGTATTTAAAAGTTCACGACAAAAATATGAACAAACTTCTTTTCAATTACTTGAAGACATTTCAAATTTTTAATTAATTTTGAACCTTTTAAAAACTACGAAATATCTCTTGATATTACTCAAAATTTTGTTTACAAATAATAAATGTTCAGTTGCTATTTATACGTAAAAATTTAAAAATTTCACTTACAAATTAAACATTTTTCAAACAGAACAACTAAAATTATAATATTAAAAGTTGAAAAGCTCTTCGAAATCGGCAGATTCAAAGTTTTCTATGTAAAATAATTCAGTTTCAAATTGTTTACTTTTACCTATATTTGTATTCAATTTACTCGCCTTAAATGAACAGTGAAACTTTTAATGGCTAAGAAGACTAATAAAATTAATATATTAATAAATTTATTTATTCAATTTAATATAAAACATAATATAAAGAGACACTAAAAACTTTGAATTAAAAATATTTTATTGATAAATCATTAAAATTGTTATTTAAAAATCAAATTATCGGAATAAATTATATTATATTAATCTCAATTCGTATTAAGACTTTCGAATTCAAACAGTTATAATCTGGAAATTTTCAAATTTTTAACGGATTTAGAATCGTTTTGTCACATCAATTATTGTTCAGTTTTTTATACTTTAATTATTTACAAAACTGTTGAAATCAAACTTGGTCAAATTTTTCTTCTTAAAGTTCGTAAAATTCCCGGTCAAGGAATAAATTCACTGTCATTTCCCGGTTTTTCCCGGTCTCAGAAAATTCACTGTCATTTCCCGGTTTTTCCCGGTCTCAGAAAATTCCTGGTCATTTACCGGTTTCCCGGTCCAGCCTTCACCCTGTTATTTTCAATTGGATTTTTTTTTTAAATTCCGCGTATGAAATTGCCCCATAAAGTGCTATTGTGTTACTGATAAGAGACCCATATTTTAATCCAGAGCTCAGATAATAATTTTATAATATAATTTTTATAATTTATTTTTGAAGTTATTTTTTGCGCGGAATTCAATAACAATAAAATTAAAATTAAAAAATATTTTTTGTCTTTTCTTTTATTTTCCACATTTTTTAAATTTCAAATAGGTTCTTATTAAAAGGTTTAGACATATAGTTCTACATGTATGGAAAAATTGGTGACTAAGAATTTATTTTTCTATATATTTTACGCTTAAATAAAATTTTATTGATTTTCAACAAGCTTGAGAAGGTAAAAGATATTAA
Organism: Belonocnema kinseyi; assembly: GCF_010883055.1. Classification (NCBI taxonomy): domain Eukaryota; kingdom Metazoa; phylum Arthropoda; class Insecta; order Hymenoptera; family Cynipidae; genus Belonocnema; species Belonocnema kinseyi. The sequence goes on along the minus strand of NC_046658.1, from coordinate 84,127,097 downwards.
TTGATAAAAAGGATGTACTCTATATTCAGCTCATAAGGGATTAACAATTTCTTCTGATTAGAAATCGATTGTTATACATTAATTTTTTATCGGCCCACCCTTAAGTCTACTCAAATTTTGGAAATAAATTCCCTCACAATTCCAGGATTTTCCAGGTAAACAGTTCGCACTTTTAAAACAATTGACTCGAAGTATGTATACAGTTTCAGGGGATTATTATAAATAATGTGTTTTTTCTCAGTTTCTAAGAATTAAATTAATATGTTTAATTTAGAAAGCTTTTACAGATTAGATTACAAGATATTCTTAAATACATTAGAAACATCGAATAATTAAATAATTGCATGATACTGAAAACATAATTAACCATTTCCTGAATTTGGCCATAAAATATATTAATTTGAATAACAATTCAAAGAAGTTTTTATTTTCTCTTCTTATACTTAATATTCACTGCATATTTGCGTAAAATTAATGTGTTACTATATTAAATTCAATTGAAATCTCTTCAATTTCTTCACTTTTCAAGTACAAACATTGCATTTCCAACCAAATAGATGAATTTTTAACCAGATGTTGAATTTTCAACCAAAAAGTATAATTTCTACCAAAAAAAGTAGAATTTTCAACAAAATACGTGAATTTTAAACTAAAAAAGATAAGTTGACAACCAAAAATTGAATAGTTGAATTTTCAGTGAAAGAAATAAATGTTCAACTAAACAGATGAATTTTTAACTAAAATTATGAAATATTCAGTTGGAGAATTTAATTACATTTTCAGTTATAAACAAATAATTGACAACAAAAACTAAAATGATGAATCTTCAACTGGAATAGGTGATTTTTAAACAAAAAATATGAATTTGCAATTAAAAAGATGAATCTTTAACTAGAATAATTGAACTTTTAACAAAGAAGATTACATTTTTTACTAAAAAAAACTAATTTTCACACAAAATACCTGAATTTTTGAATAAAGTTACAACTACATAAAAACGATTAATCTTCAATCAATAGAATAGTTGAATTATCAGTTAAAAAATTAATTTTCAAAAAAAAGTTAAATACAAGAATATAATGCTCGGTTTACAAATAATGAATCATTGTTATTCAATTTTATATTGCAATTAAAATAAAAAATTAAGCACATTTTCAAAAAAAAATCTCTGACTAAAGCTTTTTCCAGGTTGTTATTTATTGAGGAATGAGCCTTAAATTTGATTAAATAACAACACAATTTTTGAAGTTATAATTGTGCTTTGTATGCGTAAATTTGCAACTTTATCACAATTAAATGCTTTAAATGGACTCAAAACATTGTTTCGTTGAATAATATTTATGTTCTAAAATATAAAGAAAATATTCTGCATTCTTTTGATTTATTTTTAATTTATTCCAAATTTTTCAGAATTCCCTTGAAATCTACTGAATCTCATGGATCTTTTTCGGAGATGCAATTTTATAATTCACTCGCTTTTTAAAATTAAATTTTAATACTAATTTAATTTAATTTTTTTTTAATTCCTCGTGAATTTAGCCTAAATTTGTTTAAATTAATTTGAAATTCTGATCAATTTCATCGAATTTTTTTGAATTCAAAGGAATATTATTTACATTATTAATGAAATTTAAGACTTTTGTTCTGTCAGCTGGTATAAATAGTTTTTAATTTATTCATTATAAGGAGTATTCTCTTTATATTTTAGTAAAATCCTGTTTATATTATTCCTCAAAAAATAAGGTTACAAATTTTCGTATTCCAAGCCAGATACTATCGTTAATTTTTGTTTTATTATTTCATAAAAATTAAGGCTTATTCCTTGATAAATAAAAGATACTTTCTAGGGGTGAAAGAATTTTTTCCAGTAAATTTGCATTTTTTTTTAATCGAAAACTAAGAAAATTGATTTCCAGGCCTTAAACGGTCTATGGAAACCTCTGAAAAATAAAAGAAAAGAATTACGGCAGCATTTTTTCAGCAAAAGGAAGACATTTAGCGGTTGACGTTTGTAAATTAAAAAATTTTAATCTTTATGGAATTCCCTAATGAGTATTTAAAAATAGTGAGTAAAGATAAAAGAAAATTTAAGCAAATTAAAAATCGAAGTTAATCAATTTTGTCGATGCATACACCGGTTTCTGAAAGTTCAAAATTAAATTTGATTAATTTCTGAAATGTTTCGACTTGATATCAAGTAATTATCAAGGCATTTTTAACTGTAAAATGATATAACAATTGATACAGATTTATTTAACTATATTTAGTCTAGATATGTTTCATATTATTTACCTGACATGGAAAAAGAAAATCTGTGAAGATTACTTGAAACTAGTTGCTAAATTATATTTTTGTAGGTATCAGGAATCACAGGGGTTCATAGTTTATTTGTATGTGAAAAGGGGATTTTATTTACTAAGACCCCTCTTTTACCTTTTTTAACAAAATTCTTCCTTTTTCCCCTGTTTTCGAAAAACTTTCCCTTTTTCATCTCTTTCTCATTTTTGGCTAAAATGCGACCGAAATTATTAGAACCCAATGAGAAAATCCAACTATTTTTGGTTGAAAGTTCATTCTTCTTAATTGCACAGGCTATTATTATATTTTTGGTTCCGGATTCATTATTTTTGCTAAAGGATTCTACTACTTAGACGAAAATTTAATTATTTTGTTAAAACTTCAACTATTTTGTTAAAAGCAATCTTTTCTGGTAGAAAATTTAAATAATTGGTTGAACGTTCAACTATATTGTTCAAAACGTATTTCCTTGGTTGAAGATTAAACTATTTTGTTGCAAATTCGTTGACATTTTTAAAAATTAATATTCTCAGGTATAAATGTAAAAAATACACATTTTTAGCTTAAATAATCAATTTAGGTGAAAATTAACTGTCTATTTTTCATTCATATTTTTGGGTTTGAAAAATCAAGTGCTTTGTAAACAATTCATCTTTTTGGCTTAAGAATTTAACAGTTTGTTTAAACTTTTTCTTCTTCATTGATTAAGAAGTTTTTCTTGGTTTCTGGTAGAAATTTAATATATTTTTGTTTGTAAATGCAATGTTTGGTTAAAAATTAATATTTTTTGATTGCAGATTCAACAATTGCGTTAAAAAATAATTTTGTTGTGAAGATTAATTATTTTAGTTAAAAATGCATCTCTTTTGGATAATAATTGAACAATTTACTTAACTTTTTTTTTACTAAGAAACCAACTATTTTGTTGAAAATTCAACTTTATTGGATGAATTAAACTGTTTTTTTTATTGAAAATAAAAATAATTTTTAGTTTGAAAGTTCAAATACTGGGTTAAAAGTTAAAATAGTTAATTAAATTTTTTGTTGTTGTTAAAGATTCATTATATTAGTTGAAACTTCAGCTATTGGTTAAAAACTCATTTATTTGGTTAAAAATGCAATATTTTACTTGCCATATTAGGAATTATATTTTCGGGTATAAATTTAAAAAATACATATTTTTAGCTTTAATAATAATCAATTTAGCTGAAAATTAACTGTCTATTTTTCATTCATATTTTTGGGTTTGAAAAATCAAGTACTTTGTAAACAATTCAGCTTTTTGGCTTAAAAATTCAACAGTTTGTTTAAACTTTATTTTCTTCATTAATTAAGAAGTTTTTCTTGGTTGAAAATTAAACTCTTTCTGTTAAAATACAGTATTTTTCGTTTGAAAGTTCATCTCTTCTGGTAGAAATTTAATATATTTTTGTTTATAAATGCTATGTTTGGTTAAAAATTAATATTTTTTGATTGCAGATTCAACAGTTTTGTTAAAAAATAATTTTGTATTAAAGATTAATTATGTGAATTTAAAATTCATCTCTTTTGGATAATAATTGAAAAATTAGTTAACTTTTTTTCACTAAAAAGTCAACTATTTTGTTGAAAATTCAACTTTATTGGATGATTTAAACTGTTTTTTTTTATTAAAAATAAAATTAATTTTTAGTTTGAAAGTTCAAATACTTGGTTAACAGTTGAAATAGTTTATTAAAAGTTTTGTTTTTATTAAAGATTCATTATATTAGTTCAAATTTCAGCTATTGGTTGAAAACTCATTTATTTGGTTAAAAATGCGATATTTTACTTGCAATATTAGGAATTTAAAGTTCTTTAATTTTAATTTAATATTAGTACCTATCTTAATTTTATTTAAGAGAATTGATTCCCCTGTTTTCGTGCAAAAAAATCTTATTTTCCCTGTTTCTAGAACATTTTGGTCTGTTAACTCTATACAAGAGAATCTTTCAAATCGTCTTTTGTTTTCTAATGTCTTGCATTCCTGTTAATGATTTTTTGTAAACGAATCGGAATTCTGTAAAGAAATTTAAAACCATTACTCTATCAACCATTTTAACTAATTTATTTTGTTTTTATTTGTTTGAATTGATTACAACAATATGATTTAGCACCAAGTTTTAAATAAGCTTCAGCGGTTTTATTTTTTTATGAGGGAAATAAAAAAAAAATTTAATATCTTAAAAAATATAGCTGAATCAATCTGTGTCGACTGTTATATTATTTTCCAGTTTCAAATGCCCTGTTAATGACTTGATATCAAGTCGAAATATGTTGGAAATTAATAAAATTTAATTTTGAATATAAAAAACGGTATAGGCGTCCAGAATATTTATTATCTTACATACTAAAAATAAATATTAAAAAAAGAAGTCTTCCTACCAGTACAACCCATAATTTTCCCAGGAATTTCATCGCAGCAGCACTTTGAACAAAATATTTGGCCACAGACTCGACAATGATGTCGTCTTCTGAAAGTTGTGAATCTTTCTCCGCATTCGTAACATTGCTTACTAACACTGTCGGGCATCCAATAACTTCGTAATTGAGAGTCTTTATAAGACTGAAGGTTCTAGAAAATATTATTATTATTTATTTTAATATTATTTTGATTTACTTTAATGTCGAGTCAAGATTATAAAGTTTACTAGCAAATATAGCTTTTATTTTATATATATAGTTTTTATTTTGTTTTGATTGCCTCGTTATTAAATTAAAATATATGTTTGTTTCAATTTATGGTAATATAAGGCATAATTATAAATCATAAATTAAAATAAACATTAAAATAGCTACATGGGCATTCATACAAATTTCATTTGAATTTTAATTGCCTTTCAGTAATATTTAACCTTCATTTAAATATAAGATTTTATCCGTGCAGGAAATAAGAAAAAAAGAGAAAAATAAATAAGTTAATGTGGGATTTTATATCGAGTTACAATTGAAAATTCTTCAACTTTGAAAATTTCTGAATAAAAATTCTTAAATTTTGATCATTTTGAAGATCAAGAGTCAAGTTTTTAATTCTAAATCTTCCAAATTAAGGAAATTTCAAACTTAATCATCAAAATCACAAAATTTTCAATTGTGAAACTTAAACTTGCATAATTTTTAATTGTAAATTTTCAAAATTACACGCCTTTAAATTTTGATGATTTATAATTAAAAGTTCTACAATTGTAAAGAGTCGAAAGTTAATCTGTTAAATTTTAGAGATGTATAAATATAAATGAGTAAATATTGATGATTTTCGAAGGCAGAAGTCAAGTTTTCAATCATAAATATTTCAAATTAAAAAGATTACAAATTTACATAACCAAAAATACAGATTTTTTAGATTGTAAGTCCTCAAAGTTTATAACAGTTAAATTTTTAAAATTTACAATTTAAATTTCTGCAATTTTGAAGAGTTACGATTGAAAATTCTTGAATTTTGAAAATAAAGTATTACAAATTATTCCATTTTCTACATTCATATATTAAAGGTGATGTAATTCATGATTTAGAATGGTAACTTCCTCAACTTTTAAGCTTTATCATTGAAAACTCTTTAATTTTAACGATGTATGACGACAAATTTTCATGATTTGAATAGAACATTTTTTAAATAAAAAAGGCTTCAATTTTAAAGACTTATAATTAAAAGGCCTACAATTTTAAAGAGTAAAAAATTAAATCTCATTAATTTTAGAGACGTATAAATACAAATTAGTAAATATTTATGATTTTCGAAGTCCGAAGTCAAGTTTTCAATCTTAAATATTTCAAATTGAAGAAATTTAAAATGTAAATTATTAAAAATACAGATTTTTTAAATTGTAAATTGTCAAAGTTTAAAACACTTCAATTTTAAAGATTTACCATTTAAAGTTCTATAATTTTGAAGAGTTAAAATAAAAAATTCTTGAATTTTGAAAATACAATATTACCAATTATTCAATTTTCAAGATTCATATTTTAAAGGTAATGTAATTTAGAACATTTTTGTTTAATAGTTCGATTTTGAAGATTTACAATTGAAAATTCTTAAACTTTCATGATTTTCAATGGAAAATTTCTTAATTTTTAAGCTTTATCATTGGAAACTCTTGAATTTTAAAGATGCATAAAAACAAATTTTTTAATTTTCATAATTTTTTAAACTTTTGATTTCTAAATCTTCCAGATTGAAGAAAATTCTAATGTAAAGCTTCAAAATTACAGAATTTTTTATTTCAAACCTTGCATGCAGAGTTTTTAATGGAAAATTTTTAAAACAGAAAATTTTCAAAATTAAAAACGCTTCAATTTTAAAGATTCATAATAAAAAGTTCTACAATTTTAAAGAGTAAGAAGTTAAATCTCTTGAATTTTAGAGACGTATAAATACAAATGTGTAAATATTTATGATTTTCGAAGTCAAGTGAATTTTTTAAATCCTAAATCTTTCAAATTAAAGAAATTTCGAATGTAAATAATCAAAAATACCGAAATTTTCCATTGTAAAATGTCAAAGTTGAAAACTCCTTAATTTTAAAAATTTTAAATTATTTAAAATTTTGCAATTTTAAGAGTTATAATTGAAAGTTCATACTTTTTTACAATTTGTAATTGGAAGTGTTTAATTTTTAAAGATTGGTAATTGCAAACGTTTGTATTTTAAGGATGTCTAATACAAATTAGTAAATTTGAATGCTTCTAGAAATCAAAAGCCAAGTTTTAAATTCAAAATTTTTCAAAATGAAAAATACAGAATTTTTAATTGTAAAACTTAAAACTTGCATTATTTTGAACTTTAAATTATAAAACTTAAAAACTTTTCAGTATTAACGATTTATGATTAATTATACTAAAATCTCGAGGAGTTACAATTAAAAATCGTTGAATTTTGTAGATGTATAAAAATAAAAAATCTTAAATTTGGATGATTTCGGAAATCAAAAGTTCAAGATTTATATTTCAAAGTTATGTAATTTTGAAGTTTTTTTAAAGTTTAAGTAATTATAATTTTTTACATACTTTTCAGAAACTTTCCTAACACTTCATCTAATTTTAAATTAGCCTAAAATCAGACAAAAATTACTTTTTTTTCGAACTAACATGAAAAGAATTTGATACACCGACTCAAACGAAAGAATTTCTATTCAATAAATAAATGAATTTGAAGATTATTATATATAATTAATAACTAAAAATGGGTAAAACTTACGCTGCTTTTTAAAGCAACGATATTGCTGATTCGCTTTAAAACGTTGGGTAAACTACGTCCCTCATTGGTGTCCAGGGAAAAATTCATTATACTAGAACTGTCATCTTCAGGTGTTTTTTCTGCACTTTCAGACTGCTTCCAAGACTCAGAGTCACCAGAGGAACTATGTTCGTCATTATTCGGAGACGTAGCACTATCATCAACTTGTACTGTACCTGAGATTTGAACAATTTCTAATCATTTCTACTAATCAATTTGAAGTTCCCTGAACATTTTTTCATTTTCCCTAACCGTTTAAAATTTTCTTTTAGGTATAAAAACAATCTGATACCTACGAGATCAATAATATTAGTTCAAAAAAAAGTTTGTATCTAAATTTAATTTAAATATTTTTATAACAAAAGTCATACAGAATTTGATAAGTGGTCAACTATAACATACGTAGACATATGTAAAATACACGAATTTTCAAAGAAACTATTGAGTTTTTATCTCCAAAAGATAGATTTTGAAATATTTTAATTTTTAATCATAAACAGTTGAATTAAACCAGAAAATACGAATTTTCAACAAATAAGTTGATATCTTAAACGAAACAAACTAATTTCTAAATTAAAATGAGGAATTTTCAACAAAATAGTTGAGTTTTCAAACCCAAAGCAAGCAATTAAAAAAATTGGATAAAAATATAAATTTTCTACCAAAAGAATTGAATCTTCAAGCGAAAAGACTTGTTTCCAAATAAATAAATGAATTTTCAATTTAAAAAGATACATTTTCAACTAAAAAAAGAATAGCTACATTTTCAACAAAAAAATATATTTACAACAAAATAGTTTCATTTTTAACCTTAGAAATGAGTTTTAACGAAAAAAAATGAATATTTAAATTTTTCGTATTAAAAAATCATTTCCGAAAAAATAAAAGAAAATTTTATCCAAACAGATGAATTTAGAACCACGAAGTTAAAAAAAATTCATTTTTAACTAAAATTATGAATCTTCTACTAAATAAATAAATATTTACCAAATTCAATAGTTCAATTTTCAACTGAAGAAGATACATTTTTAACCAAACATGGATAGGTTCAATTTGAACTTATAAAAATTAATTTTGAATAAAAAAAGATTTTTCAACTAAAATAATGAATTATCAACCAAAAGAATGGGTTTTTAACAAAGCAGTTCCACGTTTAACTAAGTAATTGAATTTTCAACCAAAAACGATGAACTGTCACAAAAAAAATTATAGTTGATGTTTCAACCAGAAAGACGCATTGTCATACAAAAAGTCAAATCCCAAAAATAAAATAGCTAAATTTTCGGGTAGAAAAATTAATTTTTAATACGAGTAAACAAAAATTAATTTTGAACAAAATAGTTCCATTTTCAACATAAAAAAATTAATTTCTAACCAGATAGTTAAATTGTCAATTAATGAAAGTAAATTAAATTTTCTGTTAAAAAAATTAATGTTCAAACATACAACAAAAATTTTTAACCAAATTTCAACCAAAAATGATTAATTTCATACAAAAATAATAATTTAATTGCGTTTTAATGGAACCAAAAGGTACATTTTAATATAAAAAAGTTGAATCCTCAAACAAATCAGATTAACTTTCAACTAAACTGTTGTCATTTTTAATACAAAAAGTTTCAATTCTTAAAAAAAAGATGACTTTTCAATCTAAAAAAAAAAGAATTTTTAAACATGAATAAAATAGTTAAATTTTCAGTTAAAAGAAAAATTTATTAACAAAAAAAGAAAAATAATCTTCAACCAAGAAAATTAATTTTTAACCTTTTTAATAGGATATTAAAATCTTTCATTAAAAAATAATAATTTTCAACAAAATAAAATATTTTTTTAAAGAAATAGTTAAATTTTCAACAAAGAAGATGAAAAAGATGAAGCTTCGACCCACAAAAAAAATTCACCAAATATTTGAATTTTAAATTGAAGAGGATAAATTTTTTATCATATATGGAATATTCAGTTACAAAAATTAGTTTTCAATGAAAAAAATATAATTTTCAAAAAAATAGTTGAAATTTGACAAAAAAAATCATCAAAAAAGACACATTGTCATCAAAACGTTGAATCCTCAATCGAAGCGGATTATTTTTCAACCAATTGTGACTTTTTATTTACAAAAATGCAATTCCTACCAAAAATAGGCTACTTTTTAATCCAAATAGAGAAATATTCGACCAAAAACAGAATAAATTTTCATTTCGGAAAAATGAATATTTAGTAAAAAATTTTTTTTTTAATATCAACAAAAATAGTGAATTTTTAACCTTACTAATAAGATAGTGAAATCACCAGCACACCAGTTAATTTACAACCAAATAAAATTAATTTTCAATGAAATAGTTTAATTTCCAACCAAACACATGCATTTCCATTAAGAAGATGAAAAATATAAAGTTTCTACACAAAATGAAATAGTTAAATTTTTATTTAATCAAATTAATTTTCCATTCAAATTATGAATCTTCAACAACAACACAATTATTTTTTGCACATAGATGAATTTTCAAGAAAAGAAGATTCATTTTCAACCAAGAAGGTAAAGAAGATAAAATTTACACACAAAATGGAATAGAAAGAAATTAATTTTTAACAAATAGTTAAATCTTAAATCAAAACAAATTAAATTCCAACTAAACAGTTGTGCTTTTTAAACAAAAAAATGCAATTTCTATAAAGAATTATGCATTTTCAACCCAAAGAGACGAACTTTCAACCAAACAGAATTACTTCTGAACAAAATTGTTGAATATAGAACAAAATAATAAAATTAATGAATTAATTATTAAAGTCAATCGAAAATTCGCGAACTAGTTTTACATTCACTGACTACTATGCATTCCCTGGCTTGTAGCAAAACTATAGTGTTTCTCCTTTAATAAATGAAAACGACGAAATAAATATAAATCAAAATTATTCCTTTAAAATTAAATGAACTCTCAAGTGTGTTTAATCTCACTATACATAATAATGAAATTGTGACACTTAGAAAGAATGCAGGGTATCAAAAATAAATGATTTCTACTAAATAAATATTACCCAATTTATTCGCATGAACGTGCGAGAAAATTAATTTGTAGGATAATAACAAAACATTGACATAACTGTAAAACGTAACCTCTACTTTCACTCAATTAACAGAAAGATATCGGCTCAAATAGAAAGGAACTATTAAAAAGGGGTATTACATGACTAAAATATTTATATTAGAAGTTGGAAAATACTTACTTTTGGTGAAATTAAAGATTTTCGAGAAAATAGAAGCGACAACAGGTTGACTTTCCTCCGGACTAAGTGGAGCAAACTCCGTGAGTTTAGACGGTGAACTCATATTTTTATTCATCATTACTATCGATTAATATTTTTTATCTATGCTAGCTAACCGAATTCTTCATTGAAAAAAAATGAAGTGACATTTTTTCGAAAAAGAATCATGTGGAGAAGTGTAAATTGACAGGAATGACAGTAATCAGCTGATCTTGTGATCTTGTTCAAGATGGTTTCCTAAATGCACATAGGCGGAGCCACGAACTAGTCACGTGATACAACGCGCAAAATTTGATTTTTCCCGCTGCATTATTTTTTGTTTACTTTTTATTACAGATTATTATAAGAATGTTTCGTTTGATTATTTTATTATTACTATGCTGTAATTTTGAAATATTATTGAATTCCCTGTTCAGCTGTATAGTTTGAAATATTAAATTGGGACAATTTTTAATATTTAAAAAACGCTATTAAGTACTAAATTTAAACATTTAATTCTGTATTATTATAAAGAAAAAAGTGTGCAATGGAAAATTTACTTTTTTGTTATTGAAAATTTAACTGCTTTTTAGAAAAATCATCTTTATGGCTTGAATATGCAACTACTTGGGTAAAAGTTCAAAAACATTGATAAAAATTTATTTTTTGATTGAAGATTGAAATATTTGGTTAAAAGTTAACATTTTTATTAAAAAGTCATATTTTTGGTTAAAAATTTAACTATTTGGTTACAAGTTGAACTGCTTTGCTCAAATTTTTTATTCAGTATTCAACATTTCAGTAAAAAATGTATCTCTTTGGCTGGAAATGTAACTATTTTGAAGAAAATTGATCTGTTTGATTAAAAATTAATCTACTTGATTAACAGTTCATTTTTTTGGGTTGAGAAATCCTCATTTTAGTTGAAAATTCATATCTTTGGTTGGAAATTAATTTTTTAACTAGTAGTTAAACTATTCCACTTTCGTTTCAAAATGTATCGTTCTTAGTTAAAAATTCAACGTTTGGATTCAAAATTCATTTATAAAATTGAAAATCCATGTTTTTGAACGGTTAGTCTTTTTTGGGAGAAACTTTGTCTTTTTGATCAACAGTTCGTCTTTACTGTTGAAAATGTAACTTCATTGTAGAAAATTCCTGTTTTTATTTTTTGTTAAAAATTAATCTCTTTGGTCCTAAATAAAATAATTGGGTTGAATCTGTGTGTTTTTTGGTAGAATATTATTATTCTTGGTTAAACATTTTTCTATTCGATTGAAAATTTATATATTTGGGTTGAAAATTTAATTTTAATTAAATTATTTTGTTGAAAAATTGTATTTTTTGATTGAATTTAACTATCTTTTTATTTAAAACTAAAATTTGTCTCAGTAGTTGATTGGAATTGGTAAACATTTTAACAGATTGACATTTGCACAGATTAAAAAATTCATTTTCTTTCATCGTTGATTTAACTATTACGTTTAAAATTCAACTACTTAGCTGAAACATGAACTGTTTTATTAAAATTCATGTATTTTTGGCTTAGTAGAAAATTGGTGTTTTTTTGTTAAAAATAAATTTTGTTTAACTTAATATTTATATATTTCAGTTTAAAATTCATCTCTTTGGTTGAAAATGTATCTATTTTCTTGGAAATGTGTTTTTTTGGTACGAAATTCATCTTCTTGGTTGAAAATTAAACTATTTGGTTGAAAATAACAACTGATGTTAACATGAATATTTTTGGATTGAAAATTCCATTTTTTTATTAAAAACGCGACTGTTTGATTCTCTATAAATTTGAATCAGTAATTTTTTTACTAATATTAGTTAATGACTGAATTCTAGCTATGAGCTATGAGCTATGAATCAGCTATTTTATAGAAATTTGATCTATTCTAATGTTATCTTATCGTTTTTCAATGTAATACCAATTTAAAATTTTATAAATAACGCTTTGAAATAGTTAAATTTTTTAAATTTTAATCTGAAATAATTCAATTTCCAGATTTTTCCATTTAATTCAATATAGAAATTATATTAGTTCAGCTTCTTTTGATTTATTCGAGATATTTTCCTTTTTCAAAATTATACCTATACTTAATCTAAAATTTATTTGGAACTTTTTCAATTCAAAAGCATTCCATTTTTTTGTTAATTTACCACGATTCTAATGCAAAGTTATTAAAATTTAATAGATAGTTTTAAAAAATTTCAAACCTAATATTTAAAAATTAGTTCAACAGTGGATTTTTTAATTGTTTATATATTTAATGTTAGGAAATAAAAACATCTAGAAACGTGAACACACGGTTCGCGCGCTTGCATTTATTGCTCGTGAATAACAAATCAACAGTTGATTATGTTTAAAGAGTGATAATTTAGAACTATCACTTCAAAATAAGAACAGATTTTTGTGATTATACTTTCTTAGTGCTGAAAAAATAAAGAGTTTTATTGATTGGTACTAAATTTAAAAATAAAAGTAAGAGCTGCAAAAATTATGTAGAACTTATCTAGAATTTTAATTTATGAGTAGTAAAGTCAGCCGCATTTCAGTACTAAAAGCCTTGTTGAGATTCTGCCGAACTTACTATGGCTTACTGTGTACTTATTATAATTTTATAATGCAATGAAAATGTAAAATTTTATAGTTGCACTAGCGTAGAATCTAAAATATTAAATTTAGTTTTCAATTTGAAATTGTCAAATATTATTCACTTAGAAATGAAAATTGTTCGGATTCTAAAGTTTTTTATTTTTAACACCTATAATTAGATATGATATAATATAAATTCTTTTTAATTTGAAATGATCCAATTGTCAAAATTTTAATCTGAAAATATTCAATTTTTAATGTTTTAAAATAGTTATGTTTTCAAAATTTTTAACTGAAATTATTCAATTTCATGATTTTTCAATTTTAAAAAATAGTTCAACTTTTGAAGGTTTGGATCAGAAACTATACAATTTCAACTACTTTGTAATGAAAATGTCAAATTTTCCCTATTTTAGCCGGAATTTTTCCCATTCTGAGAGCTTTTGATAAAAAAAATTCAATTTCAAACACTTTCATTAATTTTAAACGCTTTTATTTAGAGATCACACAAGTTTAATTTTTCTATTCCTTTTCAAATAATATGCTATTTTCAAAATTTTACCTGATCTAAAAAGTATTTCTCAAATGTTTATATTTTTAATATTAGAAGATAAAAATCCAGGGGCTATATATATATATATAACCATAACCACCTATCTCACAGTCGTGAGACGTGGTTGTGGCTGAAATTTTACCGCGATTTCAGCCATAACCACGTCTCACAACCGTGAGATAGGTGGTTACAGTCTGTAAAGGAATCAATACGACGACCCAGCAAAAGCCTCGTGGACCCTAAGAACACGGAGCGACCCAAGGACAACCTCCTTCTGCATTTTTCCCGCAAGTGTTCTAGCATATTGTTGACACGCAGGGATGCCTTTTAGGCTATTAGCAATTGAACGCTGGGCACCTCCAAGAGCGCCGATGATAAGGACGATCAGTTTAACAGAATATTCCGGGTACAATCGTTGCAAATCCCTTATAAGGTCTCGATACCTCTCTTTC
>NC_046658.1:84074288-84112598 GCF_010883055.1 Belonocnema kinseyi | reverse complement strand
CAATGCGATGGATCGGCGGGATCTCGCGACTTTTGGGTGGACGGAGCGACTGAATCACGACTTGCTAGAGTGCTACGATGCGAGTGTGGCCCCTGAACGGGGGTACATGGCACGGCTGCATGCCCTGTGGTGCGAGAAACACCCGGAGCTATCGTACTTTTCGCAGCAACGTCTGCGAAACCATTCTGAACTACTCAGAAAAAGGGGCTATGTAAGCGGAACGCCTACTCTACCACAGCTAGAACAAGCCGGCAACAGAGAAAGAGAGGCGACACTAAGACCAACCGCGAACAGGCATCCAATAGAGGAAGAGCGATGCTTTACGACCCGGAGAAACATTAACACCAAGGTTTCTCTCAAGGCTAAAGATCTGGCTGAAATGGATGACGAGCTTCGTGGACATTTTTCCGGAGAATCCGACCTCTGGGCTATCAATTATTGTGTGTATAATGCAGCGAGAGCTTTGGCCGATGCGAACCGTACAACAAAACCAACGGTTGATCATAAGACCAAAAGACGAATGCATCAACTTGCCATAAAGATAGGCTGGGCATGACAGCACGCGTCCCGCATTCAGTGTGTGTTTGACTACACCACATCTGGCAGGAATTTTACCGTCAAGGCTCGAAAGTTCGCGCGCGAACTCCGGACCCGTTATCAAACACTTAACAAGTCAAAGCTGCTGACCATCAGGCAGCATATTGTTGAGAGAATACGGATACTATCTGACGCTAAGAGAAGTCTAGAGCGGAGGGAAAGGTGGGTCAGAGAAAATCAACAGTTTCTCTCTGACCCATCTTGACTCTTCCAAGACACTCCACGACGTCTACGAAGTGCAGCATAGACTGGACGAAGACTCAGAAAATATTAATAGCTTCAAGGAGTTATGTGTTGCCCTCATAACACCTGATAAAGAATGCCCACCCATTACTACCGAGGAGGTGAAAAAAGAATTAAGAGGGATGAAGAACTATCCCGCACCGGGACCAGATTGTTTCGAAATCTTCTGGTGGAAGAAGTTTTCTTCAACCCGTCAGCATTTGGCCAGTATTTTCACCTCATATTTGAAGTCGGAAGAGCCGATTTCAGAGTGGTTGGTGGAAGGGCGCACAATACTCCTATCGAAAATAGGCAACTTAGCTGACCCCAAGAATTACAGGCCAATAACTTGTCTAAACACACCTTATAAGATATTCACAGCTATCCTAAATGATAGGATTGTTCGGGCATATGAACCTGTGTGGCAAGAAATGTATGAACAACGAGGCTCAAAGAAAGGCGTAGTCGGATGTCGGGAGAACCTGCTCATCGATAGATGTGTCTGCAAAGATGCAACATTCTACCAGCGTGACCTATCGATGGCCTGGACTGATTATCGGAAAGCTTTCGATTCGACCTCCCATAGACTTATCATCTATCTTTTGGAAATCTTACAGGTTCATCCGCAAATAGTTAGGTGCATAGAGAGATTGATGCAGCTTTGGAAAACCAGATTTACTATCTCATCTGGAAAAAATCGTGTGACAACTAACAAGGTCAACTTTCAGAGAGGTGTCTTTCAGGGCGACACCATGAGCCCACTCCTCTTTTGCTTTACATTATTGCCACTATCTCTAGCACTACGCCATTCCGACGGGTACTTGCGCGGAAAACTTGCAGATCGAAAGTACAATGTCACTCATGTATTTTACATGGACGATCTTAAGATCTATGCTAAAAACAAAGATCAACTACATCTAGCTCTAGGGATTGTCGAACGATATACTAAGGAAATTGGAATAGAATTTGGGTTAGACAAATGCGCCAAGATTTATTTGAAGCGAGGAAAACTTAATGGCATCCCTGACGGTCCTGAGCTCGTTGATAGAAGCGCTATACGACACCTTTGCGCTGGAGATACTTATACATACCTGGGCGTACCACAGAGCCGCATTCAGGATGTGACATCTATAAAGGATACTCTGCGAAGCAGATACAAACGTCTTATCCGACAGATTTGGTCTTCCAAACTGTCAGCGAGGAACAAAGTTACTGCAACGAACATGCTTGCCGTCCCGATAGTACTCTATTCATTTGGAGTAGTTTCATGGACGAAGAAGGATCTCAGATACCTTGATATCGGGACAAGAAAGGTTATGCATATGAACAAAAGCGTGCATGTCAAGTCTTCCGTTCCGCGACTGTACATCTCACGCCGTCAAGGTGGTCGTGAAATATTGAGTCTTGAATGTCTTCACAATAGGATTATTCTAGGTACATCACACAGAGTTGCAAATGGAAGAGACCCTCTTCTTAAAAATGGTCAGGAATCACGATGAAGTGGGCAAAGGAGCGTTTCCCTACAAAGCAGCGGAGGAAGCTGCTGAAACACTCGGACTTGACTTCAGTATTAGGGGTGAGCAAAATGCATCAAATCTTATCTATCTCGAGTACTAACTCCTGAAAGCCCGGATTAAGAAGGAACAAGAGAAAAACTTCCGTTAACAGCTCCTCGATAAGAGGATGCACGGTATCTTTCACAGAAATGTAAAGGATCGGTCAATGTCTTGTGAGCTAACGTTTGCTTTCCTTAAATCGCCCTGATTGAAGTCTGGTACGGAGGGTTTCATTTTTGCATGCCAAGACGGTGTCATTTCCACCTTAACATACCGTCGCCACATTTTGAGCCAAGACATTCCCGATGATAGCTGCAGGGCGTGCCATGCACACCCCGAGCATTTATCTCACATACTATCTAGTTGTCCAACTCATGCGGGAACGACCTACATTCAAAGGCACAATGCGGCACTTAGAGTGCTTTATTACCATCTCTGTCACTCTTACGACATTAAGCTTAATATCGCTCCTCTAAATGCTCCTAGAGAAATTGAGTCAATTGTCGAAAATGGGAAGTGCCGCATATACTGGAACTTTATATTCTCGACAATTGTTTCTGTTGCTCACTCGAGGCCTGACATGGTTCTTCTTGACTTCGAGAAGCGAACCATGTTTGTTATCGAATTTTCGGCACCAGCTGACAAAAACATCATAACCAAGGAGAATGGAAGGAAAGAGAGGTATCGAGACCTTATAAGGGAGTTGCAGCGATTGTACCCGGAATATTCTGTTAAACTAATCGTCCTTATCATCGGCGCTCTTGGAGGTGCCAAGCTTTCACTTGCTAATGGCCTAAAAAGCATCCCTGCGTGTCAACAAGATGCTAAAACACTTGCGGGAAAAATGTAGAAGGCGGTAGTCCTTGGGTCGCTCCGTGTTCTTAGGTTGCACGAGGCTTTTGCTGGATCGTCGTATTGATTCTTTTACAGACTGTAACCACCTATCTCACGGTCGTGAGACGTGGTTGTGGCGGAAATTTTACCGCAATTTTGCTGGGAGCGGGTGCAATTCTCCAGGTTAGCACCCGCTCCCGGCGAAATCCTGCGGTTGTCCTTATGACAAATTTTTAATTATATATATATATATATATATATATACGTATCAGATGGCGCTGTTGCAAAATAAAAGAAAAGCTCGTTTGATCGCACGAAATAATCGGATCCGATCAGTCTAATCCGTTTAAGTAGGCATCGGAGCCCTGCTGCTGTTCGACGTGAGCTCGCCATCGTGCTTATTAGCGTGTGCCTCTTGCTTCGAGTGAACTGTCGCAACTTCATGACGCAGTTAGACAGGTAGGCACTTAGGGTACAGCGCCTTAATGGAATGCTCCTGTTTTGTCACGCTTGAGTGTGCACCGCACATTCCCCCGATGCTTCTTTCACGCATACCCGCGGCCCAGCGACATTTCTCGGTAGTACTATCTCGGAGATCCTTTGTCCTAGGTTCACTGTACCCATACATTTTATTGGAAACTAGAATGCACGTTGCCTTATCTCAAGCCTCAAAAATTTTAAGGGTATATTACATTATATAATTTACAGGCGAAGCATTATATATCTATCTTTCATTCCTTCTTCGAAGCTCTGTAAACAAAATGAAAGATTTTTCTTTTTCGCATCAAAAAAATCAGTATCGGCCATTTTCAAAATTATCTCTCGCGTATTTTAAGTGAACGTCTAACCATCTAAAGTTTTCTACAGTTAGTACAGACAATAATCAATCAAACGTTCTTAAACTTCGGTAAATATCGGTGTAGAAATATACATCCGTGACTGGCATAGCATATCTACTCAATCGCATGGTTAAAGCTAAATTAAATTTGAACATTAAATCAAATAAAAGTAAACATATCATTTTATGAACAATAGAATCGAATGAAAAGGGACGTGATATCTGACTTTGGAACAAACCCTATTCGCTATTCTTTGTTAGAAGTATACGACTACACTCACGCAGATGTTGGTAATAGAGTCAGGCGAATGGAAATGCTGAAATTTAGTGAATATTTTGAGCCAAGCGTAAAAAGTTTTGTGTTGGCACCGAGGTTGGCACCCGAAAGAAGCAAGGATAAATCATTTTTAAATCTGTATTAATATCTTCTGTGCCGTTTTTAATGTGAACGTTCAAAAAAATTCTCGGCCTTTATGAAAGTTATCGGACAGGGAGTTGCCATAAGATCTATTAAGGAAACAGCAAAGAATGGAGGAGACAGGAGAATCGAAGAATGTTGCAACAGAAGAGATTGAAGGAATAGAAGGGCAAACGGTCTGGAAGTTGGAAAGGTGGGAAAAGGGTCCCCAAAGTTGCATAAACATTAAGCGAGTCTGAAACTCTTGACTAATCTTGAGGTCTTTCTGCATACCGTAGTCCTTACGCTCTTCACTCCTCTTTCCTTATCGTGGTCTCGTCCGTCGCCTCACTCCGAGGTCAAAGCCGGTCCAACTGGTCTTCCCACCACGGGCCCTTCTTGGGCCTCTTAGGGCCTTGCAGGACCCCTTCTCCATCTGCAGACATTCCTCCAACCCCATCACCACGCGGTGAAGCTGGCGGGTTTTGAGGCGCGCTTGGCACGGCACGACAGGGAAAAAATGCACCTGAAAACCCAGAACAAGTACAAAAAGAGGGCCTCACACATGCACGAGTCAGCATATCTAAAAGCGCACATGGTCGCGATGGTGTAGTCGGCTCGCCGGTCTGTGTATATAATTGTGTTCGTACCGTGTTTCTCCCTTTCTTCTTTCTTCGTTTTCCTCTTTCTCGTCTTCTCATCTTCTCTTCTCTCTTCTCTTTGTCTCCTACATCTGGGCGTTGCGTCTCTTTGTCTCTCTTTGGTTAGAATGGGCTCCATTTCTCTGTCGCTGTACTTCTTTCTTTTACTCGTCATTTTTTATTTTCGGTCTCTTCCTCTTTCCTCACTCTCTCATCTCCACTTCGCCAGCCGTTCGACTCACCGAGCAAAATGACACGGGCCATCGCTGACTGCAATTTCGTAATCACCGCCGTATCTCGCTTCGC
This sequence comes from Belonocnema kinseyi, assembly GCF_010883055.1. Taxonomy (NCBI): domain Eukaryota; kingdom Metazoa; phylum Arthropoda; class Insecta; order Hymenoptera; family Cynipidae; genus Belonocnema; species Belonocnema kinseyi. The sequence continues at coordinate 84,107,207 of NC_046658.1, read as the reverse complement.
CGGTTGTTTGGCTAAAAATAGAAATCGTGTGGTCTGCCCTGCGAGGATGTAGGAGACCCTCAAGGTCCTGTTCAGCACTTTCGGCACGAATCTCGAACGGGTATATCTGTGTCTTACTTCCGTGTGCATTGCGCTTTGCGTTTTAGATTCACTTTATGGTTCATGAATTTTATAAAATTTTTAATGCTAGGCAATGATGCTAACGGGCCCTGACTTTCTTAATGCGCATATGCCCAAGAGCAGACAATTTTTGTAACCAATTAGTACTATCAATAATCATACAGATAAGTGACAAGAAGTTTAATTTTTTCTTCCTCCAAGTTTGAATGTGTTTATTAATGTAATTATAATACATGTGTATTTAATCTTTTTAAGTAGATACGCACTTTTCGATACATGCGCTGTAAGAAAATTTGCCTTCTGCAAAAGAATCAATGATTCTGGGCCAAAAATGGCAATAACATCTTTTTCCAGAAACTGAAATGAATTAATTTTATGAAATATTTCTCGATCAGCATATAAACAAGTTTCAAGTTGCAATATAAAAAATTGGTAAAAGTTATTCTTGCCGATAGGACGCAAGGTGCTCGACAAGGTGAGGGTGCAGGTGAAGGAGTATATTCAAATTGATATAATAACATTAAACAACTCTTACACTTTAATGCATTTCATTCCGAAAAATTCTGTTTTTGTATTTACGCTTTTATTGAAATATAACTCATTTCATTTTTATAATTTTAAATTTTAATGTTATCCTTAATTATGGTTACCGTAACATCTTTCTTCAGAAGCATTTGCCCTTAAAAATGGCAGAACGATCACTTCCTAAATATGAATCAGTGAACAATTCACTGACTGAAACAGTAAGACATTTCACTGATTAATCATTTATTTCGGACTTATTCACTAATCAGTTCAGTAACACCAGAGTAAATCATGTGAAGCATTACTTCTAAATTTTTAAGTTGAGCGTTGTTGTTACTGTTTTACTTAAGTAACAAGAAGAATTCCTTAATGAATAAATTTTTTAATTTTCGGGCTGTAAGTCTGCTAAATTAAGTACGGGATAAATGTACTCTACTCCTACTCGTATAAGAAGTACATGGCAGTTCAATCTTGAAATTAAAGTAATATATGAGGTTTCTTGTCATTTAAAAGCATCTGAACTATTCACCTTTTTTAATATTTGATCAGATTTATGAATTTTAAGCTTTTGCTATAATTCATTGATTGAATATACTAAAATATTTTTTATTATGATTGCTAAATTGACCTGGTGCCGTGATACCAACCCTTAAAAGTGGTTATTTCACTGAATCAATAAGTTACCTTTCACTGATTGTCAGTGACCCATTTATAGCTATTTGAATCAGTGAAATTTCACTGATTCAGATTTAGAGAGCAGAATGGTCAGTCTCTTTCACCACTCTCATGGACTTTCTACAGGCAAAGTGTCTGCTCCTGTCGGCAAGTAGATCAATAAATACACACCCACACACACACGCACACACACACGTGTGTGTGTATCATCGGCGCTCTTGGAGGCGCCAAGCTTTCACTTGCTAATGGCCTAAAAAGCATCCCTGCGTGTCAACAATATGCTAGAACACTTGCGGGAAAAATGCAGAAGGCGGTTGTCCTTGGGTCGCTCTGTGTTCTTAGGGTGCATAAGGCTTTTGCTGGATCGTTGTATTGATTCCTTTACAGACTGTAACCACCTATCTCACGGTCGTGAGACGTGGTTGTGGCTGAAATTTTACCGCGATTTCGCTGGAAGCGGGTGCAATTTTCCAGATTAGCACCCGCTCCCGGCGAAATCCTGCGGTTGTCCTTATGACAAATTCTTAATTATATATATATATCAACTACTACTTCTTCAACTCGTTTATTATTATTACTGTTTTTATAGTTATGGTGATTAATATGAATAGAAAAGCCGGTTTTATGTTTTATAAAATACTTTTGAGGAAAAATTTTAATTTTAATTCCAAATTTTTTATTTTCACCCTATACATTCCGCTGTTGACTTTTTTTCTATAAGCTCAAAAGTCTCAAAATATATGATATAAGATTCTAAATTCATTTGCGCTCTCAGAAACTTTGTAACAAATTCATTGACATATCACAAGTTTTAAATAGTCTAGAGTTCTATATAGTTTGACAATAGTTTTCATTGGCGTTAATATTAAATTATGTTTATTGATCTCGCTGAAAATCGATTTGACATTCGCACTTGGCCATGGCTTTGAACTTTAAACGTGCTCATGTCAAATCCATATTACTTATATCCATTTGTCTACACAATGTACCTAAGCTATATATATAATGATATGTTCGTACAGCAAATGCATATTTATATTCTTACTATTATTCTTTTACTCTGGCCAGCCTACAGCTGGAGAGCCCAGCTTTAAGTCGGGAGCTGGCCGGGGTTTCTGGTCGGAATCCGACCAGCATCATCACGCTGCGCTGACCAGCATCCAGCCATGGAGCATGGCCGGGAGCTGGCCGGGAGCTGGCCAGGGATTTCGACCGTGGCCCGGACAAGATTAATTGCTGCTTTACTAGATTTAAATAATTCGTGTTTCAATTGTATGAAGAGCACCTATCACTGAGTTAAGGGATCAATTTGATTCTTTTTTACTGTAGAATTGGAGCATATTAATATATGAAATTCCACACGCCCAGCACACAGGCAACATTAACTATTTCCACGTAGTCTTTGAGAGACAAAAAAGATTAAAAAAATAAATATCAAATGACTGCGAGTATTTTGACTTTAAATATTAATAGTCCTGTTTAGAGTAAATACATATATTACATTTTTAAACATTATATTCCAAATAAAATTTCTAACGCTACGGGATATCGAACCTACATATATCTATACCTAAATCTAACGCCTAGCAGTCGGTAGTGCTAACCACTGCGCTAAACCGACAAGTTGAAACTCGTTGAAAAAGCCATCCTCATAAGCTACAGTTCAGAAAAGTTAAAGTACTAACTTTTAAGTACTCTTTTTCTAATTTTTCATTATTATGCGGCGTTATGTAAATATGAAATACACGAACTTTTAACAGGAATATCAGTAAAATACTTTTTAAATAAATAATTTAAATCGATTACAATTTTTCTTCGCGTGATATTTTGTTTTTTCCCGTTTTAGACTATTTTACAACTTCCTACAATGACAGGAAATGTAATTTTTTATGAAGATTTAAAATTTTCAACGACTTGACTCAAAAATTCAATCGTGATCGTTGAAAATTTTTAAATGATAAAAGTTTTTTGACTTTCGTGTAATGTTTGGTTTTTAGGTGTTTTATACTATCTTACAACGTTTAAGATTGATATAAAATGTAATTTTTTTCTGAACATTTGCAATTTTTCATAAAGATTGAACTTAGAATTTTTTCCTCAAAAAAAAACAGTTCGAATTTCAAAAATGGTCTTCGAATTTTTGTCACAAAATGCATGGTTTGAAAGTCTGAACTCATGAAACCTTAAAATTTGTGGTGTGAAGAAGATATTCACTCAAAATATTTTCACGCGTGGAACATCCATGCGAGTATACGCATCCATTGTTTAATGAAATCAGAGAAAGTATTTAAGTTATAAAGAAAGTTTAACAATTTTATTATTGCCAATCAGCGCCCGGCCAGCTACCGTCTGAACATACGATCATAAGATTTGTCCAATCAGAGCCCAGTCAGCCACCGACTGGGATTTTGACATAAATTTTGTCCAGCGCGTCCCCGACCACCGCATGGCTAGGCTCTTAAAGAACAAACATAACCCGGCCAGTCCCCGACCAGAAACCTTGTTGTACCAGGGCTAACCCGGGCTATTTCCACACGGGTAATAGTAATTGAAAACAAAATTTTTCAAATTTATTTGATCACTTTGTCCACATTGACACTATTGAAACTCCTGTTTTCACTCGCTTTTTGGACAGGTTATTTTTTCATTAAAGTACTCGCCATCAGTTGCGAAATACTACAATCCTAATTGTTATTTAAATACTGCGAACCTTTACGTTTCAATTTCGTGCAGGATTAAATACGGTAAAACAATTAATTGCGAATTAAAAATATAAATTGAAAAGTAGCGCTTTTGTCATGTCTCGCAGCGAGTCTGGGCCGGAACGGGAAACTTAGGAGGGTAAGCCGCGACACTTAAATTATCTATTACTTTTTAATAAAAAAAGTAATTTTTTACGTAATTTTGTTCGTAGTGATATTATTAAAAAAATTCATATATAAATCTTTATCAACCCTGACATTTTTTTAAAATAACATAAGATTTACTTTATTTCATGATGATTAATTAATTAATGAATTAATTTGGCAAAAAGAATTTAATGTAAATCTTTATTCACATTAGATATAAGTATGCAATATGATAGCAAATACATTTCTAGAAATGAAATTACTGATGTTAAAGGTATATTGACCTGAGTTTGTTATTTATTTAGTATAGAATTTATTTTGGTAGAAAAATTCTCCTCTAATTTTAATATCTTTATATACTGCTCTATATATGTATATGAGAGATAATTCATGCTTAACAGAGTTTTCTGAACTCCATGCATAATCATAGATAAAAAACCTATTTTATATTTTTCATTTTTTTCTTCTTTAACAACTGGCAAATCAGTTCTTCTACTTATTCCTAAAAAGAACAGTTCTGAAAACCGCACAAATTAAGAATAAATCGGGTGTCCCATGCACCGTTGTGTGGTGCAGCTCCGGTCTCCCCTAATGTATAAATTCGATTTTCGATTTTTCGTGTGCGATTCCGCAAAGACCGTAGCCGGGTAAGTATGGTTGGTCTGCTTTGGAAGATATTTGCCTTATACTCGGGTGGTAAGTTTCTCTCATTATAATACTAATTCACCCCAAGTGCCAACTTTAAACAAAATTTTTTACACAAGTTATAAAAAATTGTAGAAAAATTAAAATTTGCAATTTTCTCGAAAATAGCTAAATGAATTATTATGGTTTAATTATATCGTCGCCCTGAAGTTATAGTACGCCATGTCCCTCAACTGTCAAACTGAGAAAATGACGTTTAAAGTTTAACAATGATATACTCTACAAAAACTTGGTCAAATGTCGAAATAAGTTTATCGGTAAAATTAATACATTATCAAGAACATATTAATACAAATTTTAACACTATTATGAATGTACTTTAGCTGGTGTGGAAAACTTATTTTGGACATGGAGTAATATGAGATTCAAAAACAGAATTTTTTCTCAGAATTATAGTGCGCTATGTCCACAATATATTTAGAAATTTACGATTTATAATGAAATTTCTAAGTTAAACGTTGAACAGAATGATAGTTTACATTATTCTGTTTTATTGCATACCTAGAATGAGACGAGCTTTTCGCAAATTATTGAATTTTGAGCAATATTCCTTTGATTGGTTTCGGTTTGGGGACAATTTTTTAAGGTCTAAAAAGAAAGACCGAGTTCGTGAACCAGCTATTTTAGATAAAAATTTAGAAAGTAAGCGCATTTGAAATGTTTTATGCGTGAAAATCAATAAAAGTAAAAAAGATAATTTTTTGACAAACGACACAAGCTATGATAAAAATAAATAGACAAAAGTTACGCTTCCAAAAAATACCGAAAACTCTTTGAAATTTTTCATGAATATTTTTTCATAGGACACGTAGCCTAAAAAGATCTATAACTTTATAATTAATCGTTTTTAAATAGGATCAGTAGATTTTCTTTTAATCGTAAAAAATAATATTAAAAATAAAAAAATTTAATTTTTGGAAAAAGGATAGAAAAGACAAAAGAGGACATAGGATCCTATACAGGATGCTATACAGGTTCCTGTATCTGGCCGTATATAGGGTCCTATATACGTTCCGGCATTAGACTATATGCAGATGCGCAGTTGTTTTTCTTTAATCGTAGAAAACAAGATTAAAGTTTTAAAAAATTATAAAAGCAAGGAAATAATAATTAGTAGGATTCAATTTTCATGCATATTATCAATTGTAATTATATAAATTTATTGAAATGATACATGTTTCAGCGCATCTTAGAATATAATTTAAAGCAAAAGAAGAAACAAATATTAAAATAATCATGATAAGTACAATTTGTGCTTTATTTTGCAATATCTGAATAAGCTATCCCAGGTGAAGTTATATAAGAAAATGTATTATATTTGATATAAAAGTGTTGAGTATAATGTAGAAAAGTTGACATTTTGGACAAAATCGAGTGCAAAGCACGAGATACGTGCTGAGAATTTGTTCGTTAAAACCGAAAGAGCTTTAACAAAAGAGAGTTCACAATCACAAAATTACAGTTGTCAATCCGTTGACTTTTGGTTTTAAAAGGTATGTACACGAATGCGGGAGAAATGCAAAGACCGAGCGCCGAGTGCGAGAGCCATCAGTTCAAACTCTCGAGCTAAGCTCTTTTAACAAAAGAGAATTCACAATCACAAAATTACATGGGTGGATGTTTTGAGTCTCAATTTTAAAAGGTTTGTGCAAGAATGTGCAAAAATATAAAGACCGAGCGCCAATCACGAGATAAATACATCATCAAGAGCGAAGCGCGAGAACCAACAGTAACGGGCCCTTGGCGCATTCAAACTTGCAAGCGAAGCATATAAAATATGCACTGAAAAGTTAACATTTTTTCACTTATAGCAATGCAAAAAAGGACATGACGTAATATAATTCTGACTTTCAATTAACGTCACTATTTCAATTAATAATTGTAAAAGCTGATGAAATAAATTTCAGGGGAAAATTTATTTTAAAACAAAGTTTAACCCTTACCGACCCGAAAAATAATAATAGTTCAAAAATTTCAAAAAGTGGACATGGCTTAGTATAACTCTAGCGACCAATAGTGCTTCATCGTGAAAAATAAGGAAATTGGTTTGTTGCCCCCTAAAAAGTATGATATGTCATTGAAACTAGGAGTCTTCTTAATTTTAACTCACTACTTTCTTAAATGAGTATTACTCGAAATTGTTTGTAGTTCGAAAAAAAGTCATTGCATACATTTTACTTTGCACCTGGTGTTTTTGTCTTTTTTGTTTGCGATTAAATACGCCATACACGTATATACTACATACACCTATTGTATACGATAAACGCAATATGTATTATGCTGACCGCCTGAAAATACAAAATTGTTTCTATTCCAATTCTAACAATCGATTGCGGAATCAATCTATAGTCATAGTTAAAATATAGGAAGAATATTTTTCCCAGCAACTGCTAACATTCGCGAAATAATAATTTTTTAGTTTGCCCAAAAGGTACACCACATGGAGGTTGCCAATCAGGTTTATACCTGAAATTTTTCAATGTACCTTTCCCGAGGTTCTAGTAGTTCGGAACCCACCTTAAGCTGTATGTGCCTCCATCGTATACTTGACTGCAACCCAGTCCGTCAATGATAGGGTGAAACCGGGCTTTGTCCAATATGTCGGGGCAGACTGCTTTCATCAGATCACTTGATTGCATGATAAAAATGCGTCCGTAACTGATGATATATACCGGGACAGCCCCGTACAAAATAATCAAATAAAAATTCAACTCTAACCAAAATCACAGAACTATCACCTTAAAATAAGAACAGCTTTTTCTTATTACACTTTTTTTATTGCAAAAAAAATAGTTTCAAATATTGGTTCTAAATTTAGAAATAAAAGTAAGAACTGGAGAAATGACGTGGAACTTATCAAAAATTGTATTTTATGCGTAGGAAAGTCAACGACTAGTCAGCCGCAGTTCAGTAGTAAAATCCTTTTGGAGATTCTGTGGTACTTACTGTGTCTGACTAATCGTTTGTCTTACTACTAACATACGAACCAATCCACCTTCTTCGACAAAATTTAATGTTGATTTTAGTAATTTTAATGTGTTTTTTAAAAAGAAATGACCATAAGTCTTCTAGGTTAAACGAGTTATTACGAATATTTTACTCACACTAAAAAAAATTTGTTACTTAACAATAAAGTTTAAACTTTTTTTTTGTCTAACTTTTCAGTGATACCACTTCTTTTAGGGTTTTGAAAATTTATTGAAACAGGTCATTAATCAATGTAATGAATAACGAAAGATAATGTTCAGTAGTTTATGATAAGAAAAACAACATTGATTTTAATGTTATAAACAAACTATTAAACAAAATTCATCTTCTCGTAATTCGTAATGATTATACCTATTTTAAATCAATGTATTTTGTATGAAATATGACAGATAATAATGTGTGCTTAGAATTAGTTAAGACTAGCTGCTGCTTATCAATTATTTAAACAATATTTATAAACAAATGCACACATTAACCATTTTTCCATGACAAGACTTCATTTTTCGCGGAATTATTTTGAAATATTTTTTTAAGACTACTTGCTACAGAATAATTTTTCATAATTACAAAAAACGATTAATTATATAAACAATTTTCATAAGCAAATGCATATTTTCATCATTGTTTCGTGAATAGGCTTGATTTTTTTTGTGCGGCAGCTACTCGAAATATTTGTTCAAAGACATCTTGCTGTCATATTTTTCATAGCTAAAAAAACTGTTGATTATATAAACAAGTTTTATATATAAATTCAAAAACGTTAGGCCCATTTATGAAAAAATGGTCAAAATTGCATTTGTTAAAAAAAAATTTTTTTATATAATGAGTTTTTCTTACTATGAAAAAGATGACAGCATGGAGACTTTGGCAAATCATTTCAAGTTGATTCCGCAAAAAAAACCTATTCATGAAAAAATGATTAAAATGTACATTTTATTTTGAAAATTGTTTAAATAATTGGTAAACAGGAGCTATTCTTGAAATACATTAATTTTCAACTACACAGATGAATATTCAACCAACTAGATTAAATTTCTTTCAAAAAACGATTAATTTCCCACAAAAAATGGAATTGTTGAATTTTTGTTTAAAGAAGTGAGTTGTTAACTAAAATGATGAATCTTTATCAAAAAATGCCTTTTAATAAAGTGGTATAACTTTTACCTAAGTAGTTGAATTTTCCATTTAAAAAAATCAGCTGCAAACAAAAAATGGAATAAGTACATTTTGAGTTAAAAAATCTATTTTTAACACAAAAAAAAAGAGATGTTGAATTTTTAATCAAAAAGATGACTCTAAATCAATCAAATCTGATCGCGGCGCGAGCGCATTCTTATCGCGCACATACTATATTTTCTGATAATATTTGATTGAACCATTATAATTAATTAATGTGTGCTACAAAAAATGTCTTTTTTGACCTGAGCAAAAAAAATGTTTGCATCTTCATTATTCATAGTTTTTACCTAAATAAAAAAATGTTGTGCTATGCTCGTACATTATAATTAAACTTTGAAGTTTACTGATCAATATCTGTTGATAAAAATCGTTATTTTTTATTGTTTATAAACATTGAAGGACTTTTTATTTTATTTATATACCAAAAGTAAATAATTGAAAAATTGCGAAAAATTTCTTTCTCAAAATTGACAGTTCAGTGACGTAAGTCTTTCTAAACAATAAACCAAAAAATAGTGTAAAGAGTTACGCGAAAATAGGCTTTTTTGTAGCCTATTTTTGGGACCCTGCTAGCAACCTGAGGAAAAATGATAAAAATATGTTACAGTTACATGTATCAACTTACTCGTAATTCAAAATCAAAGTGAGAATCACTTTTCGTTTTTTTTTTAATTTCACAAAATTACCCCTATTTAAGGGCTGAGAAGAGCCCAAAAAAATTAAAAAATAGGAAAGAACACTAGTTATAAAATCATTTTTCATCATGGAGTTTAATTGATAGCTCTAATTTGTTTTTATTTTGCCGTGACCGTAATACAGAAGAAATAATTTTTCTACAAATCAAAATCATTTCTCATTGTATTTTTTCTATAAAATAAGCCTTACAAATGTATAATCACGTATTTTATTGATCGATAAGGGGTTGATGTAAAAAATGGCCCCAAGGCCTTCTCAACCCCTAAATAGAGGTAATTTTTTGAAATTGAAAAAAACGAAAAGCAATGCTCATTTTGGTTTTCAATGACAAATAATTTGATACCTTAAAAATATTTTTATATTTTTCCCCAGGTTGCCAGGAAGGTCCAAAAAATATGCTAACTTTGGCGTCACTCTTTGTATGTAATTAACAGCCCAGAATTTTATTTGTGTTAAGGAAACACTTGAAAAGGAGATTTTTGAAAAAAATTAGAACATCAGTTTTCGTGAAGTTGTAAGAATTTAACTTTTTAAAGTCGTTAAAAAACACCACCTTTTTTAAACCTGTATAACTTTTATCTAATTGAGATAATTTAATGGTTTCTTTTGAGCTTCTGGTAGAGTTTGTGGTCTTTTTTTAAAATAGACTAAAAATTTTTTTTAAACTAGCAAAACTACAACAGTTTTTCTGAAAATATTTAAAAGAGATTTACTTAAATTTGGGTGTACTCTGCTGAAATAATCATGTAAGTTTAATGTGGGATTAACTACTTTTCTGGGCAGGATAATTTTTTTTTTTACAAAAAAATTTAGTTTTGGCCAAAATTGACACACTCTCTAAGAGTGTATGTATATACCTGAAAAATGGATTCCTTTTCTTTTTTAAAACTTTTAATTCGTTCAGGCATCATCACGTGATTTACGGAAAAAATCTTAGAGAAAAATATATATGTAACAAATCGGTTGTGAGATCTTAAAATTGTCTCAAAGATCCTTATGCTTCTTAAAATTAATTTTTCGAAATAAAAAAGAATGTTTATTGTTTCTAGGAAACTAAACTTTTGTTTTGTTTTTATGAAACCTCAACAAATTTCTAAAAATTTTTGAGAAGTTTTCATTATTTTTTAGTCTTTTCAAAATTTGTGAATATCTCTTGAACATAATCAATTTTTTCTAAATTTCTCAAATCTAAAATTTTCTAAAACATTCTTTTTTGCCAATTTTAGAAATATTTTTTTATTTTTTGAAATCCTCTTAAAATAAATTTTTCTATATAAAAAATCATTTTAATTTTTCGTAGAAACTTTAAAGCTTCTTTTTATTACCGTGAAACCTTACAAAATTCTCAAAACATCTCCAGAAGTTTTAATTATTTTTGAATCGTTTTAAAACTTCTGAATATCCCTTAAACTTACTCAATTTTTTCCTAAAATCATGTAATATGTCAAAACTTTGCTTAAAAATCTATTACACTCTTTAGAAAAAGTTTAGGAAATTATAAAAAATTATTTGTAATATTTTTCAATTTTCTCTTAGAATTCATTACAGAAAGATCATAAAAAATTTTCCCAAGAATCTTAAGAGCACTTTTTTTTCATTCTCTTGACACGCGGCAAAATTTTTTTCTATCGACTGCATGATGGTTTTGCTTGTATCGAAAATGATATTTTGATCAAATCCTTTCAACACAACATGTATTCGATTTTAAAGACTTTTTTATGCAGAAAGCCCATTTTCGATAAAAATGTTGCTTACCTAGTTATGTACTGCAACCCTTGCATTTAGTATTTAAAATTGCTTTAAATAGTGAGACCGACGACCTGGCTCAACGATATACACGTGCACCTTCGCATTTGCGCAGGTGAGTCGTCTTATTAACATCTCCTCTCTACTGGTTGAGTTTAGGTCAGGCGGTGTTGGCCGTAGGTCCGATGGGGTAGTAAGTGTTTCCTTGCGGTCGCCGGAGCTGGTGCACGTTTTCCGTCCAAGCAGGTTTCCCCGATCGAAGAATATCGAGGATGCGATGGGCGAGGGCGAGAGGGACCGTTTCGGCAAAAGGTAACGGGATTTAAGTCAATCACTCTTGATAGTTCGATTAAGCTTTGCGGTTAAAAATTTAAATAACAATTCTCTTTTCCGGAAATCACACACCAAAATAAAAACCGGCCTATCTAGAACAAAACCCTATGCTCTTACGAACCGGTGGCAGAAGTAAGGCTTCTTCATTCACGTAAAAACACCGGCATTTCATATCTGAAAAATTTACCAAATTAATAGTTTTTTCAGCAAATAAATTTATTTTAAAACAAATTTCATTCAAATTTGGAGCATTGTGCCTATTAAAATTATTATTTCTCAGCATATTTGGTATTTCCGGATTTGACAATAGTTTGTACCCATTACAAAATTACATTGTTCAAATGAAAAATCTTCTAATATTGTTTCCTTTCTCAAAATGGATTTTGAAATATTTTAATTTTTAAAGAGAGAATATAATTTGGTGGATGTTTAGATGAAGAATAATTAAGTAAATTTATATTTAAGGAGTATTGAATGTTGACCTCTTTACATTAATCCTATATGTATAGGATTGTATCCAATATATCACGGTAATGGTCAGGGACAGAGGTTCTTCGCGTCCGTTTAGGCTATAAAACAGGAAGACTCTGACTTGTAGAATTTATAAAGACATCTTATATTTCTAATTTTAAAACATATGCAAATAAATGAACCAATTTTAATATGATTTTTTCATATAAAAAATAATATTCAGTTTGTTGTGTTAATCGTTATCATTTGAAACGATTTTTGTAAAATAAAAATACTTGTGTATATTTAGCCTGGTTGTACAGAAAGAAGAGGTATTGGTTAATATTATTTGTTTCAGTTCTTTATAAAGTTCGAGCAAATGTTTATTCTCGAATTTCAAATTCCAGAAATTTTTAAAACCCGAATTTTCAAATTCCCGAAATTAGTAGAATTTCGAATTTTAGAGTCCCAAAAAATAGTAAATTGCCGAAATTTTTAATTCCGAAAAAATTAATATGAAATTATGAAAATTTAATATATTAAAGAAATTAAAAATTCGGCAATTTACTATTTTAGGAATTTGAAATTTTGGGGATTTTTGGAAATTTTATTTTCTATTTCAAAAGTGAAAAATTATTCGGCGAAAAGCCAGAATCTTTCATATTTTCGCTCAAAAAACCTAAAAAAATTACAAATCTGTAAAAATTTCTTTTATAAGATATTATATTCTCGTTCTGTTAAAAGCACCCATACTAACGTGTGAACTGTTAAAGATCTTCCTTGTTTCCTTTTGCAGTTTGAAAAATAATTATAATTTTAATTTAAAAAAATCTTATTAGCATTTATAATTTATTAATAAAAGAACATTTAATTAATGTTTAATATTTGTTATGTTAATTATAGAAATTTGTCATTTTTACTTTTCTAATATTTCAAATTATTCAACTCTTAAATATACAAATTAATCAATAATTAGTAAAACTCATTAAAATAATTAAAATCTATTAATATTTAAAATGAATGAAATCGTAGATAGATTCATATTTCTTTCAATATTATATAATATTTCTCATATTATTTCGTTCGAAAATTTGATTTAAAAAAAAAAAACAGAAAAAATGTAATAACAAAAGCTTTAATTATTTTTGTGATTTTTCAGAATAATACATATTAATATTTTTTTTAATTTATAATTTAGTGAACAGATTATAATTTAAATGTTAATTATAGCAATTTTTAATTTACGTTTTTGTAATATTTCATGTTAATCAAGTGTTAAAAAAATAATCAACAATTAGTGACTATTATATTATTATTGAACATTCATAACATCTTTGATTTATTTGCATTTCTTTTAGTGCAATACCTTATTTTTTATATATTTTTTCGTTCTTAAATTTTGTTTACAATAGTTATAATTCCGTGGAAAAATTGAAACGTAGAAAGAAATCAGTTTTTGAAAAAAATTATTTGGATTATTTTTATATTTAAAAATATATTTTGTATTTTTAAATTTTAATAGAAAAGTTTTTAGATAAAACTATGAAAAATGTAACTATTAAAAATACACATGTGTAAAATAACTAAACATTACTACATTTAAAATGGCAACACTATAAAATGAAATTCTACAATGTCAAGTTAGCTTTGAAAATCAAAATTTTTTTATTAAGAATTATTGTTTCAGTTCAAATCAATGTTAATTTGCAACGTTGGAAACAAATAATTTGAACTGTGAATTTTTTACGGAAAGGATTCTTTCAAATTTCAAAAATACACTTATGAAAATGTGAATAATTCGAAAGTGGAAATAATAGAAAGTTAATTCAAAACTTATTTTCCCTATATAAAATTTACTTGACCTAATTGCAAGTGGTTTCAACAAAACAGTTTTTTTTATCAAAGCGGCCGATAAAAAGAGTATAAAAAATTCTATTCGAAAAAATGGTAGATCTGAAATCTTATTGTTAAATACTTACCTACTGATGTATGTTATTAATAACTCATGTACCTTTTAATCGTGAAATACAAACATACCTGTTATTATATATTTTGACATGTCTGTTGTGTGGGTGGCTTATACAAGTATACTCATTTATGTACATATTATTCTCTTATCAAAAAGGATCGGATACGCTTTTAAATCTAAATAAATCTACGCATGCCAATTTCTGAAAAACTAAAAATTTATAAATGTGATTCAAATTTACAAATAGAATAACTATAACGACATTTTTTATGTTTTTGGTTAGTTTTATTGATTGTCATCTTTAAATCTATGAATTGGAAATGGTTTGGTTTCATTTTTAAATCTTTAAAAATTGTATCATTTAAAAATAATTTAAAGTATATCTTATAGTTGCAAACATATTTAATAGCTATGCTTGGTTAAATAATGAATTTGAATATGGAATGTGCACATTTGCTCGGTTAAACGCTTAAATTAAACAATTTTTAATTAAAAACTAAATATTTAAATATATCTCCATTTAAAGTCTTCGATATCAAACAACCTTTAAATGAGCAATACGCACTTAAAATGTTACACTGTCAAAAACTTTGAAACTATAAAAATAGAGTTTAAATGATATTTTCCATTAGCATAAAAATCTGAAAATTAATCAATTTTACTACTTAAATGTAGATCATTTTCAAATTTACACCGCTTAAAGAAATTGAAATTATTTATTTTAATTGCTGTAAAATGACAAATTATCATATGTATCGCATTTAAGTTTAAGATTCACAGCTTTCCAAAATTTTCACTTTTTTCTACAAAATTGAGAGTTATATATTATTAAAGAAATGGAAATTTGAAAAATTCCCTGAATTCTTTGAAAAATCATAATTATGTCAAATATGTGAATTCTCTAAATACTTTGCATTCCTCACATTATTTAAATGCTCTAAAATTCGTAAAATTTTCTGGATTTTGTGAAAATCTTTGAATTCCTTGAATATCCTGAATTTCTTAAATAGTCGAAATTCTCTGAATGTCCGAAAATCTGTGCATTTCTCGACTTCTCACAAATCCTTGAATATTCCGATCTACTGAAATTGTTTGAATTCTCGGAATACCTTAAATTCCTTGAATATTCTTAATTCTTTAAATTCCTTAACTTCCCTTAATTCTCTGAACTCATTTTATTCAACTGTATGTTCAACTACTTTCTTTAAAATTCATTTTTTGTTTGTTTTGCAGATACATTATTTTAGATCAATACTCATATATTTGGTTAAAAGTGTAACTATTTTCTTGACTATTTTTTGCTTCTGAAAATTTATCATTGTAGTTCAAAATTCATCTTTTTTCCTGAAAATTTCAGTATTCCAGTTTTGTTTGTAAACTGATATTTTTGAGTTAAAAATTTAATTATTTGTTTGAAAAATTCATTTATTTTTTTAATTTTGTCTGTTTTTATATAAAATTAATCTTCTTGCTTGAAAATTCAGTTTTGTTTCATTTGAAATTTCAACTACTAAGCAGACTGATGAACAACTTTGTTAACAATGCATTTCTTTTAGACGAAGATTCATCATTTTAGTTTAAAATTATTCATTTGGTCAAAAATTGAACTAATTTACTGCAAATTCGTCTTATTCTGGATGAAAATTAGTAATTTTTTGTTTTCACTGAAAATTTGACTGTTCAATTTTAGTTTGAAAATAGATTTTTTAAATTAAAAAGTCAACAATTTGGGTAAAATCGTTGTATTCTGTTAAAAATTCGTCTTCTTTGGTTAGAAATAGATTTTCTTGATTAAAAATTAATCAATCTGGTGTAAAATTCTAAAGTTGAATTTTCAACTATATTAGGCACTTAGGATTAAAAATTAATCAAGTTTACAGCTTAAAAGTATGTTTCATCTTACATCTTTAAAAATGTAAAAATTAAAAATTTATTTAAAAATTTGGAGAAAGCATTAATATTTCAATATCTTTAAAGTAGTTTCTGAATTTACCATGCCCTTTTCCAAATTAATTTGTGAAAAAAGAGTGTGCTGTAAAAATAAAGCTATGCAAGAACAAGCCATTCGAAATTTTATTATTATAAATTTGATAATCATCCAAAGAAAATTTCAAATTGATTGACTATCAAATTATGATTTAAGTAAATTAACATACAATTTAAACTTGAAATCATAGTCATCTTGTTATAAATTGGTATATTATTAATTGACAATGCAATGTTACCGACGCGCTATAATGCGCCTGTAATATTGCTAGTTTTAAATAAATGCATTGCACTTCCTCCATATTTTTGTATAGGGTTTTTAAAATTAAAGGTTAAACCATGAACAACTGAAGTTTAGTGATTGTGAATTCTCTTTTCATAAAGCTCCTTCGGGTTTATCGAACGGATTCTCATGATGTTTCCCGTGAAAAGGTCAAAAGCAAATTTTAAGATCAAATTTAAAACAATCTTGTCAAAAATTAATTCATATAAAATCTTTCGATATATTTTGGTGAACAACTTTGGTCTATTAATTCTTTTTTCGTATCTTGTGCCGTTTTTCAGAAATTTTATGTAATTTTTTACGAATAAATCAAAAACTACGCATCCCATACAAAATTTATTGATAAATTTGCAGAAATCTTTTTGGCGAACAATTTTTGAATATTCATTTTTTTTCTTATCTTCTGTTGGTTTTTCAAAAATATAATTAAAAAATTTGCACTGTCATTTTTTACGATTAAGACAAAAACTATGCGTCCTATCAAAAAAGAATTTTACAACAAATTTTTATATCTTTTTTGGGTTATTTATTTTTAGAAATTAATTTTATTTCGTGTCTTGCCTAGTTTGACAACAAAATAGAGTTTCTTCTTTTTAGTAATATTTTTCACGCTTAAAACGAAAAATATGCGTCTTATAAAAAAATTGCACTCGGAGAAATTCGAGCGATTGTGCCTACAAACTCAAGGAGTCTCAAAACTTGGAGATTTGGTGAAAACCCGATGCAAAAATTGAATATAGTATAAGTGTGTTTTGAGATTTTTTAAAGAAAATCTAAAAATATCGGATAATCCACCTTTTCCCTCTTAAATTATGTTCAAAGCAAATCCTAATTGGGCGAAAAAGAATGACAGTCATTAAGGTCACGCTGGACGAGCATCAAAGGCGATTGAAAGTGGCAATATTAGATCGACGAACCACAAATTTAGACTGGAACTTAATTTCCTGATTTTAAATCAAAATTGATGACCCGGGACTATCCTCGCTCCTTTTTCATCTTAACTAATAGCTACTGGAAAAGCAAATTGCACCTGGAGCCTCTTTTTGAAGCCAACTTATTTTTTGTAGAGTCCATTTGCTCTAATTGAACGAGTTATGGAGAAAATCTAGTCCAAGTTTATAGTCTACTTCCTAATGTCCTGAAAATACTGAAGGATGAATCGATATTTTATGGCCATTGACATCAAAAAATTGTCCAACCTTCATCTACCTTAATTTAGTCAGCAGAATTATTTTGAGAAACCCAATCAAAATAACTAATGAATTTAATTTTCAATTACAGATCCATTTTTGAAAAGTTCAGCAATTATATAGGTATACAATCTCTCCTTGCCAGGAAATGCGTTATAGTTGATTTTTTAAACTATGAATTCTGCACTTTGACTAAAATAATTGAATCTTAAAATGGCGATGCGTATTTTAAAAATGAAATATTTTTCACGACAAGTTTCAAGACCCTAATTTAAGAATGCTTCAGTTATGAAATGAAGTTTGTAATAGTTCAATTTTTAACGCTTCAAGATTAAAGTAATTCATTTTTAAAGTTTCCAATTAAAAAGCAAATGATTCTGAAAGTTTTTGAAATAATTCATCTTTAAATACTATTTCTATAGTTATAAATCATCTAATATAATACTTAATAATAATACATTTATCATAATTAAAATTTCTATCATTTGAATTTAAAATTGCAGTTTTTAATTTGCAATTCTAAAACAGCTTAATATAAAGCTATTTCTTTAAAGATTTGAATTCGAAAATATTTGGTTTGAATTTAATTAATAATTGTTGAAGGTGTCCAATTTCAAATTTCACAATGTTGTAGTTTAAAATTCAAATATTAAAAATTTAATATCGAAATCCTTAATGGTAAGTTTTTAATTTTATAAATTTAATTTTTGTTGTTCAATTTTATTGAGTTTTAAATTTGATAATTTCAGATTTAAATATTGTAAAATAATTGGTTTCAATTTTAAACGTACGTTATTGTCTCGTTTTTTTGATTCTTCAAAATCGCAGAATATTAAATTAAAATACTTGATAATTGCACAATATTCAGTATAAACTGAACTTTAAGAAGCTGGATTATTTTTTATTTGAAAATGTTCAAAAGTATTTATTTATTTTTTAAAGAAAAACAATTTCGGATAAAAAGTTGATTATTAATCATCAGCATCGCATATAGAAATCTTGTTTTGTATTCATTTGTTTAATTTTCACTTTCCAATATAATATTCATAAAAAATGTGCCACTCTTAATTGGAGATTTAAATGAAATGAATAATTTCAAGTTGAAAAATATTTAATTCGAATGTTTCAATACACGTTTTAAAACTAAAAAATGAAAAATTGTACTGTTTGAAATCAAAATAGATAAAAATTTGACTATTTAAAATTGAACGATTTCTTTGATTTTTAACAATAACAATTTTGGAATTCTGACTTTTCATGTTAAACGATAAAATTTAAATATTTTTCTTCCATAATTTTGATCTATATTACTATTTTAGCAAATTTTAGTGATGAAGTATCTATCAAAAGCCTTATTAAATAAAGTTTGTTTTTAAATATTTTTTATAGTTCCCAGGTTTTACATTTTTACATTTTACATTTTTAGATTTAGGTTTGACATTTTTTATCTCATCTCTATTATATATTTTTTTCCTAATGTATGCGGAGGATCTCAGAAATTTGTCAATCCTCAACAAAAAATTCAGGGGTACAATTATTGTGCCCTTATATTTGACTCTTCCTTGGAAATCGTACTTTTTTATGACTTTTACGATTGTCTACAATTTTGGTTCCAATTCAACACCAAATTTTAGTTTTGTGCTTTGTATTAGCCGTTATTTTCATGCATAAGGTATTTCCCTAAAACTACTATGCATATTTAAAAAAATCGAAAATTACGAAAATCTCACTTTTTACGTACATTTGTTGATCGCAACATTTCAACCTTTTGTTTTCAAAACTGAAAAAAATTAGGAGAATATTTTTTTTATCAACCCTATTGTTGAGAAAGAAGCAACAAGTTCAAGTATGTGTGTGCAATGTGCATCATGCTATGCTATACATAATGTAGGTAATGTTTAGGTCTTTGTCACAGAAGCATGTAGAATGGATAATGTTATATACAGTAGTCACCCTCGTGACTTTGAAATCTCAAAGGTCTATTTAATTCCGACCTTCATGATCGTCCATCAAAGAATAAAAGTAGGTATCCGGAGCATCTTTATTACAAACACAATTCATTCACACCACCAAGATTTCTTATAATCGATATGCACTATACATATACTTACAAATACGTCTGGGAAAAATCGAATCAGGAGAGTGATTGTGTATTTCGAGCAAACATCAAATTCTTTACTGATGGCCGATCATTAACTTATTTCAAGCTTCTTGAGTATAATCCTTGTCTAAAAAATAGGTGTGTCACGAAAATTTCGAAATCACTGTTGTCGCTTTTCATCAATGCCGATTGGGTAATTTGAAAAACTCGAAGAAAGAAGTGTTGTCAAATTCACACACATAATTAAGAATGTAATTTTCTATTGAAAGGCGCAGTGATGCAGAATATTACATTTGTGTGCATAATGGAACTGAAAAAATGTAAGATTTAATAATGATATGCGATTTTTCAATATTTTCATTGCATTATTTAAGTATAAATAAATACATATTTTTGAAAACCAAAACTTACTAAAAAAAATCAATTTTGAACAAAAAAGAATTAATTTTCAACAAAAAAAGGGGAATTTTCAACAAAATAGATTAATTCTTAGACGAAGAAATAATTTTTTTTAAACAAAATTATGAATCTTCAATAAAAGATAAGAATTTTTAACCCAGTAGTCGAGCATTGAACCCAAAAGATGAATTTTCTACCGAAAAGATTAATTTTTAATAAACACATGAATTTTTAACCAAATTTTGAATGTTCAAACTAGTACTTACATTTTTCACCATAAAGCTTAGTTTAATATTTATCTTGTTCAATAAATGTTAAACTAAGCATGGAATAATTAGATTTCAGTCAAAAAATTCATTTTAAAAACAAAAATTGTCAACAAAATAGTTAAATTTTTGGGCAAGAAATTAAGTTTTAACTAAAGTAATGTATATTTTTAAAAAATGTATTCTACCCAATAGTCTAATTTCCAACCCAAAAGATGATTTTTCTGACAAAAAACGACAAATTTCTAATCAAGTAGATTATTTTTCAATCAAACAGACGACTTTTCAACCAGGAAGATTAAATGTCTATCAAAAAAGATAAGACTTGGCAAAAAATAGATTAATTAAGTTTTCAGTTTGAAAAAATAATTTAAAAAACAACTAACTTTCAGTAAAATAAATTAATTTACAACCAAAGAGATAAGTTTTCTATGTAGCTGCATCTTCAACTGAAGAAGATAAATGTTAAAATAAACATGGAATATGTGGATATTCATTAAAAAAAATTTAATTTTTCACAAAAAAACAGAGAATTTTTAACTAAATAGTTAAATTTTTAAGGAAAGAAATTAAGTTTTAACTAAAATATAATTCTTTACCAAAATAATTTTTTCTTTATCTAAAAGAATTATCCACACACTAGATGAATTTTCTGCAAAAAAATACGAATTTTCAATCAAATATATGAATTTTGAACAAAATAGCACAATTTTCAACCATCAAGATTAAATGTAAAAAACTTAATTTTGATTCAAAAAAGTAATTTTTAATCAAAGAAATAAATTTCAAGAAAATAGATTAATTTTTTTACCAAAAAAGGTTTATTTTTATGATATAATACCATAATACCATGAAAATACCATTTTCACTATTAATAAAAAATAAAGATATTTTATTGTCCTCGTGTCTAACCTAAATTGCAAAACTGATGTATAAGCATGAGTGAATAAAATGTTACATTATAGCTCCTGAATGTTTTCAGTTTCATCATGAACATAAATATTAGGTTTTTCTTACTCTTCAACTTCTAAAATAAAAATTTGACATTAAAGTAAAATAATTTAAATTATTTATGTGACAAACAATGTCCAGAAAACGCAGTAAATGGAATCTCATAAAAATTCAAATCAAATTCAATATACTATAGCGATGCCTAAGAATTTATGGAAAAGTTAAAAATCGCTCATTGTTTTCAATGTTGTTTTCACAAAAAAAAAGAAAAAGTACGTGCCCTATCAAAAAGTGATTCTTAACTAATATTTAGATCCTTTTTGGGATAAAAATTTTGATTAATTCATCTTTTTTTGTATCCTACATAGCTTGACCACAAAATGGAATTTTTGAATCTTCATTATTTTGAAACTCAGTGTATCCATGTATTTTTGTTGCGCTGATTACGAAAATGATAATACTCGTCAATTGGATTTTCATGGTGAAAACTATGGAAAACCCATTAATGTCATGGTTTTTCGATTATATCTCGTTAAATAACAAAAATTTCGGAAAAGTTTAAAGAAAAAAACTTTCCGGAAGCACACACGAAAATTTCTATTAAAATTTGGTTAAATCACATATATTTATAAAATTTTTAAAACTGAAAAGTTAATTGAAAGTTGGGACACATATTTTTCCTTTGGCTGTAAAATTGAGCCAAGATTTTTACACGAAAGTCCAAGCGTTCGTTTGTGTTGGGTTCAAATCCTTAGCGATTAATGAAGATCTTTTAAACCGTTTGAGCATACTATTACATACAAACATGCATATATATATATTAGGGTGGACCACAAAACGATTTTCGAGCTACAGGGCAGGACCCCCCCCCCCCCCCCAAGTTTCCATTTCTGGAGAAAGAAAATCCGTAATTTTTTTCTCGAAATTCGAATATTAAAATGTGCCAACGGGCACTTAAAAATCCAATTTAATTAACATGGAGAAATTTTGAATTTCCGAAAAATTGAACTCATATTCCAGGGTTTCATTGAAACGAGCTAAGTTTTCAAGGGATTTAAGAGGAGTGTTAACGAAATAAAACCATACTAATAACTTTCATTATCAGTCCATCCCCACCCTAGCAGTGCCCCAAATATGTCTTAAAAATTGAAATGCAATATTTTGTCATTGTTTGGAGTAGTAAATTTTTCTAAAAACATTATGTAATCATTTAAACAATTAAGTATTGTTTATTTTCAAAATTTTTCAAAATTGAGCCATAGATGTCGACGCTTTGAAATTGGTATCCTGTGCAACTTTCTGTTGAATAATTACATAATTCTGATACATTTCTTTGAATGTTTAATAAAATTCTATTTGTTTAAGCAATATTTATTTGCTCAAACAGTTGTTTTCGGTAACTAGAAAAATGAAATAAAATAGAACACATAAATACAACTATGTTTCTGACTGTATAGTGTATAGAAAGAATAAATTTATCGCTTTTTAGTTGTTTAAACAAACAGAATTTGTTTAAATAATTATTTTTCCAAAATTGCTTTTGAAATCGTAATTAAAATCAAAAATGGTTTTTTTTCATCGTTAAATTGCTCTAACAGATTTCGCATCCGCTCCAATTTACATTTTTAGGAACACTAATAATAAGCTGCGTGCCAATATATGTTAGATCGCCTCGGATATTAAATCCTATTCACCAAACTATCTTTCATATCTACTACTCTTCAATTAGTTCAGTAAACCTTAAAAACTTATTTTTCCGTGTACTAGAATTTCGTCGCTTAAATAAAGAAACTTCTGTAAAACATATACAGCGTTCTCAAATCATATAAAATTATCTGTAAAATCTGTAACAAAATGCTGGAAAATCAATGGAGTTTTTTCTAAGGAAGGGGCGCACAATATTCTAATATACTTTAACCTTGAATCGGTGAGAAGTGTGTCACTCGATCAAACCAGTAAGATTTTTCACTGATAGTGAAATCTCCCTTATTCAAATTTACCGAGACCTATATGTTTAATCCAAAATAAGACAAACAATTAAATATTATTATATTAATTTCTTATCCCGATGAATCATATGTGAAGGAGAAACCAGTACGAGGTGGGTATAAAAAAATGTGGAATTCATAAGATTGATAAATGATGAACAACTAGGAAATGAGGAAAGTTTTCCGCACTTAAAATATATTTTCGATTAAAATTAGAACAATTAATCATAAGACAGTTTTGAAGCAAAGACATTGACGAACCGAAGGAACTAGTGAGAAAATATCGAAAACAGTTTCAGTCTTCAAAAAAAAATCAGCGGACAATATTGTTATCTCCATATTAAAAACACATTTTTAATTTTTTAATTAAAAAATATCATGTATGTGGTGAAAAGGCTGATAATAAACCTTTTTTTTAATATTGTTAAATACAAAAAATACTACGTTTTCATCAGGGGAGATGCACGTTATATTAGAATATAATTTTTTGTATAATAAATATAATTAATTTAAAAAATTCTTATATTCTAAAGATAAAAGTTCATATGCGTAGGTAATATTTTTATATTCTATATTCATATTTTATTTAATAAGAAAATCAGGATATCTAATACACCGAAAAAAGGGAAAACTGGTTAATAATCGGGAATTTTTTTTAACTGAAAGAAAACAGTAAATTACAGTGAATTTATTTATTAAAACTAAGATGCTTTTAAAAAATTAGGACCTGAATGGCTCCTACGTGAAGTACCTTTTGTTATATTTTTGTTTGAGGAATGAACGAAAACATATTTTACTTTAATATTCGAGGTTTTTTTTTAACAGATTATATTTTTATAATTTTTAATGACAAATTATGACAGGATAATCAAAAATCAGACTCCGATCAAGTTTGATGTCTGTTTTTCTTTTTACATTGGGAAATACGAAAATCTGCCAAAAGTTCGAGGCTAGTTAAAGATATGTTCTGGATGTTTTGTCAAGTTCAATATTAGTTAATAATAATAAAAAATATTCTAAAAAATAGTTGAAGTCATAATTATTTATTTAAATGTTGTTATTTGCATTTTTTCTTTCGCTCTAGGCAAAAGTCATCATTTTCTTTCAATTTTAATTTACAAAGCTCATTCTCTTCTTTGAAAGTAGATTCTGGAATTCAAAGTGTAAATAAGTAAAAAAATGGTACGTTTTATTTATAAATAAGATAATTTCCATAAAAAAACATGATGAATAGAATTGTAAAGAACCTGTAAAGGAATAGTGTATCAGCTTTTGTAAATTTAAATTAAATGGACGTTACGACTTCTGCCTGAAGCGAAAAAAATATAACTATTTTTTATCATTTATGCTCGGGGTTCTCTTCTAAAAATTTTTGCGATGATCTTCGCTGTATACCTAGAACATCCTTAAAGATGTGACTGGAGCTTTTTTTTTTGCAAAAAAATTTACTAACATAATAATCATTTTTAAACAACATTTTTATCAATACATTTACACAGATAATAATAAACTAATTTGAAATAGGTAATTTCTTAATATCAGTGGAACCTTCGTGTAATATTCAAATTTGTAATTTTTAATTTAATTCATATTCTTATTAAATGATTACAAATTTTAAGTAAAGAAATATTTTATGAATTAATGAAAGTTTGATTAACAGGCACGAAAGTGAAGCTGAGAAAAATATTGATTTTAGTGCGCTGGAATTGTCTGGAATTGTTGACACACTATCAAATGAAATTTTAAAATATTTCTTTATCGAATTGCTTGTTGATTAAAAAAGGGACTGAATAAAAGTAGAAAGTCCAAAGATAATTTTGATAAAATTAGAGTCGAGAATATTTTACACGCATAAAAAAATTCCTGACTGCAAAGGAACACGATATTGAAGTTTGCCACAATTATGGATTTGGAAACTTTGTAATTAATTTACCAAAATTAAGAGTCATATCGGAAAACTAAAACCACCTTTAGATTCTTCTCAAAATATCTAGGTGTGTATTTTTTCTGTTTTAACGATTTTTCAATCGGTACATTTTTGTTTATTTCTGCAATTTTTATAAGCAAAGTAAGCATCGGATACATGCCTCTGAGGTTTTTCTTTTATTTAATTTAAAAAGTTTTAAATTCATATTTACAGGCGCACAGTAAATGCACACTAAACAAAATATGCGCTCACTGTTTATCGACTGGTTAAAAAAAATACACCTAGATATTTTCAAGACGAATACAATGATTTTGTGGGTTTTTCGATCCGACGCTTAGTTTGTTTCTAACAGTTCCAGATATTATTAAGTGATTCGTTCGAGCGAGAGTTAACGAGAAAACAACAAAATCGATATTTTTTCTAACCGAGCAAGAAAATATAATGATCTTGACTTAGCAGTGTAGTCAAGAATATTTTGAAGTCTATAAAATCTGAAAAACGAAGGATTGCTTTTAAAATTGATATCATTTGTAAATTTAAATATATAATTAAATTTTTTCGTTAATTTATGTTAAGTATAGTAACTTTTAGTTTCTGCTGTTTTTTTCCTCGTGGAAGAAATGTTTGTTTTCGGAAAGTAATTCTTTGAAGTTCTTCTTTGACAGTTCGAAAAACTCAAGAATTAAGAGTTTTTCTCGATCGAACTCGACTTTTCTTGAGAAGACAAATTGATCCAAGAAAAAACAATTAAATTTAAATTTTTACAAAATTAAGAGTCTTAAAATGTCTTGCATTACTAATTGTTTGGAAATTAAAAATTTTTTTTCCAAATAATGCTTGAAATATGTGTTGGGTCAAAATCTAGAATTTGGGCTTTAATTATGTACTGACATGTATGCTCATTATCATCATTATATATAATACAGACGTACGAATACAATATAGAAATAAATAAATAATTAATTTTTAATGTTCTTTTCTGATTTTGACAAATGATTTTGAAAAGAGAGCAGGAAATGTCTGCTTGTAATTTTTCTCATTTGTAAATAATCAGCTCCTTTGGATCGAATTTCTAGTAAAATATTTTATATTAAACTATCTAAAAGTCAATTTGATAAATTGTGAAATGTAGAATATTTCTATATCCGACGATTTCGGCAATTTGATTAAAGTATGCTGATGTGAGTAGATGATAAATTTTCGCGGGGGTATAGACCGCGGGAGCATAGACCGCGGGCGGCGAAGAATTTGAACTTTCCTCGGGAGGTGGTTCGCGTGCAAGAACTGCCATAGAAATGCGTCAGATTGAATCGCAAATCGCAATCGCGGAAAGTACAGCCAGAAGCAGGTGAGGGAGAAACTACTGACCCGGTGTAAACGTCCTACTGGCTTCTAACTGCGTGTGCGTGAGTCCACCTGGGCCAACCCGGGGCGGACATTTATTTGTCGGCGCATGCAAATGTATCGTAGTCGCCGGTAAATTTGGGTCACCAGGTCACTATACGAACCACCCTTCGCCTTCGTTCTGTGTAGATGTAGACTGTAGACTGTGTAGGAACTTTAGAGTCCTTTCATGACCTGCAACGATTCCATTATTTCAAATATAATATATAAGGAAGCAGGAATTATTTTACGATAGAACCTAGTAATATATTTGATTTGTTAGTTGTTCGATTTGAAAAATAAAAAGGTCAGGAAAGCTTGTGCCTAAATTTATTGTAAAAATCTGCCCGCTTCGCGGACACAGTTTCATCGGGCGCGGTGCGCGGGGCTCGTTTCGCTCGCAAGTTTGAGCGCGCCTAAAGCGCGCATCTGTTGAATCTCGCGCTTCGCGTTCGGACATAATTATACAATGCGTAATTCGCGCTCGGATAATTATTCTTTGCATTTTGAATGCTTGAATAAAACTTTATCAAAAAAAATCTCTTTTAGATCGCAGTATTTATATGCGTCTTCAAATTCTGAATTTTCTACTTAATTACGTATAGTTAAAGATTAAGTTTCTCAAAGCTCTGTAGGCTTTAAGGTACACAATCTCATCGTGACACTCGTGCAGTATACTCGATTTTTGACAGAAATTCGTAATAGAGGAATTTTTGATTTTCTGCATATTACTTTACAGAATAAAGTAATGATGAAATTTGTTGCGAGAAATTTTTTAGAGGGATAAAGTTTTATTCAAACAACTTCGCGTTTTAAAAACACATGTATTGTCATGGAAAAACATAAGAAAGTTTAACCGATATTTCGTTAAAGTTTATCCTGTAAAGTTAATCTTTGTTGCAGCGAATCTTTCGTCTAAAATCGATGTAAAGTTTATCTTCTGTTTTTTCTGTGTTACGATAAATATAAAAAAAATAGGACACCTATTGAAAAATGGTTAAGAGCTTTTTCTAGGATATTTCAAAAGCTATAATTTCTATTTCAGACTTTTTTTCATATTTTGCGCTGTTTGGTTCAAAATTTGAAAGTTGTGGTGTCAAATTTTTGGCAATTATTCTAATACTTTCTCAAACATAAATGATGATAATGTAATGAATTATTACAACTTTGTATCCCTTTTTTGGGTGAATAACTTTTCTATCAATTTTTTATCTTACCTTTTGTCGTTTTTCCACATTTTTTTGATTTTGATTTTTAATGTCATTTTTATGATTAAAACCAAAACTTCATATACTATCAAAAAGTGATTCATAATAAATTTTTAGCTCTTTTCGGTTAAACAGTTTTTGTTGAATCATTTTTTCGTAAGTTTTATCGTTTTTCCCCAAATTTCTTTTTTTTTTTATTTTTTTATGTTATTTTTCAGGAATAAAACAAAAAGTACGCGTATTATCAAAAAGTGATAATTAACGAATTTGTAAAGCTTTTTTGGTATAACATTTTTTATTGATTGATCTTTTTTCATATCCTGCATAGTTTGACCACAAAATGAAATTTTTTATTATTTTTTGTGCAATCAAAATTTGAATTTTCGATTTTCCAAGAAAATCCAAAAATTTGTTATATACACTTGTAGGGCTTTCAAAAAGCAATGTTTCTCTTCTCTTGTCTTTTATTTCATAACGTACGTTATTTGGCTAAAAATTTTATTTTCGATTGATTTAAAAATGTTTGAAAATGCTATAACCTGAGAAAATTTTTTATCCAAAAAAGTAATAAAGATAAATTGTTCGTAAATAAATACTTTAAGTACCCGTGCATCGAATTTTAAAATTCAGAAAAAAGTGCTCACAAAAATTTTCAAAATACGCTTCCTTTTTGAATTTTCATCAAAAATGGCTGTTTAACGAACTCGTCCTTTCTTTTCGGACCTGGAGAAAGTATGCCAAAGATCGACTTGATGCGTTTATTTTTCGAGAGTTATCCTCTTTGCGGACGAACAGACAGGCGCCATCCTAAAAACTTGATTTTCGGATTCAGGGGGTCTCTAAATGTGGCGATTCGTCGAAAAACTGAGGTGTCAAATTTCGGACAATTCTAATACTTTCTCAGTCATAAATTATGACAATGTCACAAAGGCAAATTTTCGCTGCGTTTAAAAATTAATATTACTTTCAAAATGATTAATATTTTTGGGGGGAAGCTTGATGCTTCTGAATTTGATTGAAAGTGCTTTTTAAAGGACTATTACTATCGTAAATACAAACAAAATAAAAACCTACAATTTATTTAAATTATCGACAGTTCCATTTTTTTAAAACAAAAAGTAATAATTGCACTTTCTGTTTCTTTGCAATGTTCATTTTTCCTGGGTATCACTGCGAGTGTGAAGGCTCAGCCCTCGCATTCGAGTTCCTGCTGTGTCTTCACACTCGCAGTGTGTTGTTTTTGCTCATCGTCTTCGCGCACGATGCAAAATATACAATTTTCGATGTCTGCAAGCGGAGGTCAAACGAGAATTTTGCAAGAATGCATAAAGAAAAATACATTTTTCCGATATATGCATTAAAATGACGTTTTTTTACACCTTTCACTTTCCACAAAGTGGTATTTTATATCGGTGATCTTTTTAAGCGCCCTAAGAAACTTTACAATGCAGTCAGTGAGTTTTAGGCGAACTAAAGGCGCTGTCATATCTAAATCGAATGAGAAGTCGTAGGTGAGCCGTAGGCGGAGCTGAAGGAGAGCCGAAGACAGAGTTGAAGGTGAGCGCAAGCCGATTGTTCCTTATGCAAGGAATACTCGAGCCAACAAAGTTTACGCGCGCACTCCCTAAGCATTATTTTCTTCGGCATTGGTACGAAGAAAAAGAAAAATATTTCTACACCAGAAATTAGGTGATTTCGGAAATCTACTAAATTGCTGCTAGTGTTTCTAATTTCTGGTAATTTTGAACTTTTCTGGTTATATTATAAATTACTGAAAAATTCCGGAAATTAAAAATGTCTACAAATTTCAGGACATTTCTAGTATGGAGAGTTTTTCGGAAATTTTATATATCCGATCAGGTTTAGAAATCATCGACAAAAGATCTTTTTGGATGAAATCCACGTATATTCATGAAAATTCATCAGTGTAGGTAAACAATTATTTTTCTTCGTGGAAATTCCATGTTTTTAGTTAAAAATTTAACTATTCTATGAAAAATTAAACTACTTTGTAGAAAATTCAACAATGTTATGTCATTTTTTGTTTAAAAATGTATTTACATCGTTAAAAATTCGTCTTTTTGTTAGAAAATTGATCTTCTTGCTTGAAAACTCAACTACTTTTTTAAAGATGAACATCCGTTACAAATTCTTTTTTGTTTTTGTTTTAGATGCTTCATTTTTGTTGAAAATTAAAAAATACTTGAGTTGAAGTCTTAAAAGCTTCATATTAAATTCAAAATAGTACCTACATGAAACTGAAAATTCATTTTCTTGGTTAACAATTTAATTATTTCGTTGTTTTTTTTGTAAAGAAATAATTTTTTCAATAGAAAATGTAACTTTTCCATTTTTGGATGTAAGTTTATCATGTTTACGTAAAAATTAACTATTTGGTTTAAAGTTAATAATACTTGTAAAAAATATAAGAATTTTGTCAAAACGTCATTTTGTTGTTTAATAATTGACCCGTGTTTATGGAAATTCGTCCGTTTAGGTTGGAACTTTACCTATTGTGGTAGTATATTTATTTCTCTGATTGAAAATTTAAATATATCGTTGAAAATTAGTTGTTTTTTTTTTAAATAATTTGTTTAACTGAAAATGTGAGTATTCTATTTTTAGTTAAAAATTGGGCTGCTTCGTTAAAAACTCACTTACCTGTTTGAAGATTTTTTATTTATGTTGAAAATGGTTTTGTTCAAAATTTACTTTTTTATTAAAATCTCTTTTTTGTTTAACTGAAAATAAAACTTACATTTTTGATAAAGTTTGTGTTTCGTCGTTGATAATAAATCTATTTGATTGAAATTTCGTTTTATTGTAGAAAACTATGTTTCTTTCTTAAAAATTTGTCTTTTTGGTTGAAAATAAAACTATTTTGTTTAAAAAATTTTTAACAAATTTATTTATTTGATAATTTAAATATTCCATTTCTGGTTAAAAATGTATCTTTTTCAGTCGAAAATTCAACTACGTGGTTAAAAATTCATGTATTTTGTTAAAAAATCTTCTTTTTTGCAGTTAATTAATGTTTAAAAGTTCTTTTTTACATTCTCATCATTTATGATTGAGAAAGTATTAGAATTGTCGGAAATTTGACATCACACTTTTTCAACGGATCTCCACGTTTCGAGACCCCCTGAATCCGAAAATCAGGTTTTCACGATGGCGTCTGTCTGTCCGGCTGTCCGTCCGGCCGTCCGTCCGTAAACACGATAACTCTCGAAAAAATGAACGAATAAAATTCATCTTTGCCACACTTTTTTAGATGTAGGATACGAAAAAAGATGAATTATCAAAGATGGTTATCCCAAAAAAGATCTACAATTTCGTTAAGAATCACTTCTTGATAGGACGCGTACTTTTTGTTTTATTCGTGAAAAATAACGTTAAAAAAAATAAAATAAAAAAAATGTGTGCAAAAACGACGAAAGTTACGAGAAAAAAATCCAACAAAACCTGTTTACAAATGTCTGACGGAAATCGAGCGCGCAGCGCGAGTGTCACGATGAGAATATGTACCTCAAAGCCTACAGAGCTCTGAGAAACTTAATATTTGACTATACTTAATTAAGTAGACAATTCAGAATATGAAGACGCATATAAATACTGCCATCTAAAAGAGATCTTTTTGATAAAGTTTTTTTCAAGCATTGAAAATGTAAAGAATAAATATCCGAGCGCGAAGCGCGAGGTGTGACCATGTTCTTGCGCGAAGCGCGAGGTAACCTATTATCGAGCGCGATTAATTTATTTGAAAATCAACTATTTGATTAAAAGTTCCTCTTTTTTTTTTGAAGATGCAACACTTTTCAAGTAATCCAAACAATCTGTTATATTCCGGAGTAATCCATCCCCGCTGGACCGCATTTTCACGATTTGCATCCCCCTCGTCCTCAGTTAAAGGCGAATATTTTGCCAAAAATAAGCTTAGAGTTTTTTGTTCTTACTATCTTCAATTTACTGGAATTCTTTTCAATTCTCATAAATTCACTGGAATTCTCTTTAATTAACTAAAATTCTCTTGAGTTCATTAGAATTGCCAGGCATTGACTAAAGTTATATGACATTTATTGGCATTAAATTAAGTTCACTGAAATTAAATTGAATTATTTTTTAATTCCATTTAAAACATAAAATTTATTTCCATTTAATTTACTGGAAATGTTTTTAATTCTATTATATTTAATGAAATTGAGTATTGAATAAATAAACTTTTTGTATTCCCCTAATAAATTATAGTTTAATTCCTTTTATGCTAAAATTATCTGTAAACTATGAAAATAAATAAAAATTGTATTAAATAGTAAAACGTTCCGTGTATTTTTCAAACTGGGTCTTAAAATTACAGAACTTTAAAATTATATTTAAATTTAATTTTAAACAGAATACATATTTATTCAAACTTCTTATTTTATCTTATTATTATTATTTACTTCTTATTGTGCATCGTAATCAGATCCTTCCGGGATGTAAGAATTATTTATCAAAAATGCAAAACACAATATTCACAATCATCTCCTTGGGCTTAGAAAATAATAGAAAAAATACAAAGCAGTCTATTTAAATGAAAATGCATTAAATTATTACTTCACATTAGGAAACATCTATTAATTTCGAAAATTTAAGCCCCTTATTGTCAGGATTTATAAGGTTTTTATAATTCCTCCCATCTTACGTAAAATTTTATACTTTTACTCAAATAGAAAATAAATCAAGCTGTTTGTCGACACTAAAGATTACTTCCCTCATGAACAAAACATGCCAAAAATAATGAATTGTATTTTTAGTCTAGTTCACACCTTATGACATGGACATTCCGTTTTCTTAAACTAATGAAAAGTTTGTTTCTATAACTACAAAATAACAAACAATTTATGACAAATTTCAAGCAACTGCGATACAGTCTGTCAAGTTAAAGCGTGGGTGGCTTTACTCGCAGTCGGTAAGGTGTATCGACATGATTTTGGTGTCAAAATATTAAGAAGAGCTCCCTCTT
>NC_046658.1:84069892-84074188 GCF_010883055.1 Belonocnema kinseyi | reverse complement strand
GGGGGGGGGGCAAAAAGTGGTAAAAAATTGTCCACGTGGTATATGGATGGCCCCTTAATAACAAATTTATAGATATTTTTTGGGTGCACAATGTTTGTCTTATTTTATTTCCTATCTTGCAGAGTTTGACCGCAAAATACATTTTTTGATTTTTGATTAGTTTTTATGCGGTAAAAATTTGAATTTTGAGAAAAAATTTAAAAAGCTGATATGATAATCTTGTAGGGCTATCGAAAGTAACATTTTTCTTTTCAAGTACTATGAACTGGGCGTTTAGTTCAGGACACTAATAGAGTGTTGCAAATGCCAATCTGATAGATTATTTTTTTCAAAAGTATCGTGCTCACAGGCAGACATACATACAGGCATGAAGACAGACATAATGACAGACAGATAGACACATTCGTAAAAACCTGTTTTTCGAATTCAGGGAGTCTCAAAACGTGGACCTTTGGACAACAACTAGGGGGGTCAAATTTTAGACAAATCTAATACCTTCTCTGTAGAGAACGTAAAAATGATTTATTTGTTATGAATAATTTTTGGATAATTCTGTTTTTAGTTTTAATCATAAAAAAAATAGCATCGAAAATATGAAAAGTTAACTTTTGTTAATCCCCACGCACGAGCAAAAAAAAATTAAAAGACAAAAGTTTTGACAAGAATGACCCCACGCAGCGGGCACATTTTTTTACTATTAATGACGTTTCTCATGAGAAAAGCCAAAACTACGCATCCTATCAAAAAGTGGTTAATAACAAATTTGTAGATCTTTTTCAAATGCACAATTTTTGTGTGTTCGTCTTTTACCGTATTTAGCACAGTTTGTCCGAAAAATGTAATTTTTGGATTTTTCATTATTTTGTATGCTGTCAAAATTTTAAGTTTTTATTTTTCGAGAAAATTCAAAAAGTTGTTATAATAATCTTGTAGAGCATTCAAAAACCAACATTTTTCTTCTCTCGACTTCTTTCATATCGTGCGTTATTTGGCTTAAAATGTTGATTTTCTTGTGTTTTTTTAATTTTGTAAGTGCTATAACTCTATAATTTTTGATTTAAGAAAAAGTCATCAGGGTAAATTGTTCGACTTTTTGAATACTATGAATAACTGTACAGAGAATTTTTGAATTTTTAAAAAAGTGGTTTCAAAAATATTCAAAATGTGTCCACTTTTTGAATTTTCATCCAAAATGGCTGACTAAGAAACTTGGTCTTCAGTTTAGGACACTAAACGAGTGTACCAAAGGGCAATCTGATAGATTTATTTTTTCCAAAGTTATCCTGTTCACAGACAGACATACAGACATACACATAGCTAGACATACATACATACATCCATACAGACACATTCGTAAAAACCTGTTTTTCGAATTCAGGGGGTCTCAAAACGTGGACATTTGACAAAAACTGGGGAGGGGGGGGGGTCCAATTTTTCACAAATCTAATACCTTCTCTGATAAGAATGTAAAAATTATATAATGTATATATAGCAATAGTATCTAAAGCAATTAACAGCTGAATCTAGTATTAATTAAAATATTTAAAAAAAATAATTAAAAAGAAGAAATTGGAGACCCCCCCCACCCCCGAAAAGTTTTACTCAATTGATGGACGCATCTTAATTGATAATTAAAAAACTCCATACAAAATTCAAATTTATTTCTAAACTTTACACGGTTAAATTGTATACCGTAAAATTCTAAAGAAGCCATGTATAGTAATTTATTGCTATTTTAATATAAAAAGCTGTATACTGCCGTACAAACTAAAAAGTTACGTAAGTCACTTATGTATCTTTTTAGTTTGTACGGAGGTATAAGTACATAACCATGGAAAACAATTTATTTTTAAAGGATTTTAAATAAAAATAAAAATAATCAAAGATTATTATTGAATACAATGACATTATTTTTCGAAAAAATTAAGCATTTTTTTTAAACTGAGAAAGAACCATGTACATTAATTAAAAATCTATTTAAAAATAGAAAGTTACATGATCCTCTTTTCTGCATTTCTCTTTACTAGACAAATTCTTCTACTTTAGGCTAAACAAAATATAAACACCTAACAAAACTTAATTGCAACATATAACATAGAAAAAGTAGAATTTCAAATAAGAAAAATTTGAACAAAAATATATTTATCACCATTATTTACTCATGTCAAAATATCTAAAATAGTAATTAATAGCGTCTTATACATTCATGTATTTAATAGTGGGAAATTAATATAAAAGTTAAAAAATTAAAGAAAATAAACCTCTGTTCCACTTTCAAAACGCTCTTTTTGCCTTCGGATTATATTATCAAAGAAAAAATTCGCAGAGTACTGAAATATGCACCGTAGTGAAAAGCTTGAGTGCAGTGCGTATAGAGAAACGTTTCCGTGAAGTGAAAGTCTAAAAATACTGCATCTAACGTGAAAAGTGGAGCACAATTGACAGAATCTCTGTCTAATCAAAATTTAATATATGGTAGCGTGGCCGAGCGGTCTAAGGCGCTGGTTTAAGGCACCAGTCTCCTCGGAGGCGTGGGTTCGAATCCCACCGCTGCCAATTTTTTTACAAAATTCTAAAGGTTTTTAAATAACTTTTTCAAGCATTAATGTTAATCTACTACTTTCCAAGAGTTTAATTCCAAACTTTACATATTTTCACTTATGCGGAGAGGAAACACTAGACTCGATTAGCATCCGAAACTAGAAAATTGCACTCCATAATTTCAAACCTGAGATTTAATTGAATTTTTTTTAATAAAGAAAATGCTCTATTCCTTATTACTTAAACTGAGCGTAATACTTTGTGGCTACACGGAGAAAAAGATATCGCACAATGATATCGCAAAACCTCTGAATGGAAATAAAGCGCAATATGATAAAGTACAAGCAGGTTCCGGAGCTTTTTAGGACATCATAATGCACTAATATCGATTAGCCACTACTAGAACCCTCGTATATATAATATAATAAAATAATAATATAATGTAAAATCTTGCAATGTACGATATCACGATTTTACGCTATTATAATGTAATAATTACGATATATAGCGCAGGAATTGCGGTATATAATGCAATTCTTGCGATATCATTTTCTCCGTGTAATAGGCGTTGCGGATAGCCAAGAATAATGAAAACATCGAAATTTCTAGTTTTTCGGACCAAGCAGAAGGTTTTACAAGAAGTATAAATATTTTTCGATATGGCAGCGTCCATTAATTTTAAAATGATTTTTAAGAGAGGGAGGGGATCTAGAAAATCTTACGAATCCTTATTTATTATACTATTATACACATTATATCATTATTTATTTTATTTACTTTTTATTATGTAATATTTCATATTACATATATAATTACAATAAACTAGAGACGAGGAGTTAAAACATTCTTAAAATTTAGTGTATACCTTTCATAAAACCTCGTTGATTCCCTGGCAATCTCTGCAATTCTTTGAAATCCCGTGATTTATTTTGAAAATTTTATAAATCCTTCAAAATGTTCTAAATAATATAATATTTTAATAATAATTTTAATTATAATATTTCTAAATATTGTGAAATCTCTTGAAATATTAAAAATCCCTTTAAATTTAATTAAAACCTTTAAAATCCGTCCAGGAACTTCCCGAATCTTTATTTGATATCCGCTGCAATATATTAAAAACTTTCAAAAGCCTTTCAAATATTGCGAAATCCCGTAAAATCTTTGAAACCCCTTCATATCTCTCAGAATCCGTGAACATTTTTGACATCTCATGAAATTCGCTGATGCCGTTCAAAATTTGTGAAAATATTTCAGTATCTCTCAAAATTCATTGAAATCCAGTAAAGTCTTTGGAAATCTATTTAAATTTCTTGAAGTCCCTTAAAAGAAGGTAAAATCCAATAAAAACCTGAGAATCTCTCAGAAATTGTACTAGATAATTTCTTCAAATTCTGGAAATCTTCAATTATTTGAAATCTGAGAAAAACTCTCGTAATTCTTTGGAGTCGTTTGAAATAACCTGCAAATTTTGTAATCCCTTCATATATTTTAAAATCCCTTGAGATTTCATAAAATCGCCAAAAAGCATTGGAAATTTCGTTTAACTTCGTAAAAATTTTGAAATTCTTGGAAAAGCTTTGTACCCTTTTGTATATACACGCGGCCTTCACACTCGTAGTGAGCAAACCGCCCATTTGGCCTTTTGTATGTAAATATAATATACAGTCTGTCAAGTTAAAGCGTGGGTGGCTTTACTCGCAGTCGGTAAGGTGTATCGACATGATTTTGGTGTCAAAATATTAAGAAGAGCTC
>NC_046658.1:84065479-84069792 GCF_010883055.1 Belonocnema kinseyi | reverse complement strand
CAGAATTTGGCATTATTTTCGCGTAAGCCGACCGAGTTTTTGCGCCGATTCATAACCATGGATGAAACCTCGATCCACTACTACACTCCTGAGTCAACGCAAAAGGCAAAACAGTGGGTTCCACCAAGCCAAAGTGCTCCGAAGCGTCCAAAAACGCAACAATGGGTCGGAAAGGTTTGGCCTCCGTATTTTGGGATGCACATGGCATAATATTCGTGGACTATCTTGAAAAAGGTAAAACCATAACCGGAGCATACTATTCATCATTATTGGACCGATTGAAAA
The DNA here is from genome assembly GCF_010883055.1 of Belonocnema kinseyi. Classification (NCBI taxonomy): domain Eukaryota; kingdom Metazoa; phylum Arthropoda; class Insecta; order Hymenoptera; family Cynipidae; genus Belonocnema; species Belonocnema kinseyi. The sequence goes on along the minus strand of NC_046658.1, from coordinate 84,069,507 downwards.
TCGAAATCGCCGAAAAACGACGGCATTTGAAGAAGAAAAAATCGCTTTATCATCACGACAATGCGCCTGTTCATTCATGCTTAGTTGCACAAGCAAAATTGCATGAAATCGGCTTCCAATTGGTTCCTCAGCCACCATATTCACCAGACCTGGCCCCCAGCGACTATTACTTCTTCCCTAACCTGAAGAGATGGCTCACCGGTAAGCGTTTTTACTCAAATGAGGAGCTCATAGCTGAAACTGAGGCGTATTTTGGAGACCTTCCGTTCGAGTACTTTTCGGACGGTATCAAAAAGTTAGAAAATCGTTGGACTCGCTGTATCGACCTAAAAGGAGAGTATGTTGAAAAATAAAACCGACTTTGGCCAAAAAAACGTCTCCGTGTTTCATGTTTCAGGGACTTATCAGACTGCCTAGTAAATGATGAGAGAATTGAACAAGTTCATAAGTTTGTATACCCTGGTAGCCTATTTACTAGGGACGGTTAGATAGATGAGGAATTAGATGGACGCATAAACGAAGGTAAGAAGGTTATTGGTAGAGCAGGTCCCCTTACCAAAAGTAAAAATATATCAAATAAAGCTAAAATGGCAATACATAATTCTATATTTGTACCGATTGTACTATACAGTAGCGTGACATGGACTTATCAAGAAAAAGATAAGAGTATAATTAATGCAATTGACATGAGATTCATGCGCATAATAGCGGGAAAACTCTGATGGACAAAGTAAGTAACGAGATCATTCTAAAAGAATGTGAAGCAGAAGAGACGCTTGTAAACAAATGGGAAAGAAATCGGTTAAGATGGTTCGGGCATGTTGAGAGAATGTCAAATGAACGACTAACAAAACAAGTGTATCAAGTTAAAGTAAATGGGATGGCAGCGTGCTCAGAGGTAAACCGCGGAAAGAATAGTTAGAGTGTGTGAATGAGACCCTAGTTAGAAGAGACATAAGAAGTCACAGAAACACGAGAGCCTGCATGAAAAAAAGCATGGACATAAAAGAGCTAGAGAAATATGCCAGGACAGGAAAGTATGGCGACAAATAGTTAATAAAAAGAGTGTCAGTAGAGTGAATGACGCCTGAAACAAAAGACCTTGCCCACTAATGGACCCAAGTGGGGAACCTTACACAACGACTTCGTGAGGTTCTTCACTTGGGGTGATTGCTAGAGAGATTGATCAGCAACCTGGGTCGGAGCAGTGTTGCGAAACGAACGTGTTATTTACATAAATAACACGAAAATTCTGGATCAATCTGAAAATTCTCTATCCTTTCCACACACTACTCCTTTCCCCCACCGAGTGAGTCACGCATACCCCGAAAGGGAAATGGCTTAATCGTGTAATAATAAAAAAAAGTATTTAAATTAATCACAAATTTTTAAAAAATTTAACCGTATTTCCAAAGTTTCTTAGGGATTTGATAAGATCACAATAAATAACAGAAGATTTAGGGTATTTCAAATGATTCCAAAGGACTACAATGATTCCAAAGGACAAAGGGTTTAGGGATTTTAAATGATCAATTTTACAAAGGATTTTACAAGATTTTAAGGAACTTTAAAGAGCAATTTCAAGAGATAACGAAGGATTTCGACTGCATTTAAGGGATTTGAAGGAATTAAAAGCGATTTCAGAAGATTTTAGGAGATTTTAAGGCATTTTAAGAGATTACGAAATACATCCAAATAAGTCAAGGGATTTTAAAGGATTTTAATTGCTTCTACGTCATCCGAAGTATTTTCATAAAATTTTCGGTGATTTCAAGGGATTTAAAAAGATTGTAAAAGATTTCTAAAGATTCCAAAGTACATTTTTGTTAGCTCAAACATAGAATATGGTTATTATCATGAAAACAAAATATTTGTTTGGAATGGAAGCTTCTAATGTGTCCCCCCTAAGGGTTTACATTTTTCTTGCACCTTCTTCTTTATTCCTTTACACACACCCGACACACTTACTTGGTGGTGGAAATGGGACCTACAGTTTAAGGTGGGTTCCGAACCACTAAGAGCAACAGCTTTAAGTACTTAGAGAAAACCTTTTTCTCTAGAGGTATCGGTCCCACGAGTCTCTGGAGATGAACAACTCCCTTGCTAGGCTAGTGTTCACCGCATGGGCCGCCGAGGCTCTTCCAGAGTGCGAGGGGGGAATCGAACCCGCAAGCCAACGGAGTGGGTCCAAAGCCTACGCTTTAGCCCCCACGACCATCGTCCAGCTCTACAAAATATTTGTTTGATCCAACTAATTTTGTTGGTAGTTTTAACCAGTGCTTTTTATGCCGTGTGAAGTATTTAATTGATCCAAATAAAAAAATTGGGTGAGTTCAAATAAATATATTGTTAAATCTACTAAAATTTGTTTAATTCAACTAAATTTTGTTTGATTGAAACAAATTTTCATGTATATTCAAGAAAAAAATTTCTATTGGTTCGAGGACAGTTTTTTTCTTAGTAAAAGTATATATGCATGAATTTAAAAGGATTTAGTAAGATTTCGATAGATTTAATGGAATTTCAATTCTACGAAATTATATCAGTCACTATTTACAAGCGAATCAGTAAGAATTGATAATTCATGAATAAAAATAACTGATCATATATACATAAATCATCATAAATAACTTATCGTGAGATTTCAAAATATTATACACAGAATTTCAAAGACTTAAACTGATTTTTAGAGATTTTAAAGGATTTTCATGGTTATCAAAGGATTGTAAGGGATTTTTATGTGTTTTTAAAAGTTTCAAGCGATTTCAAGAATTGTCATATTTTTTAAAGGTACAGTGAAACTCTGCTATAGCGCTGATTTTGGGGCTGACTGTGGGTGGGAACTAACTGATTATAGCTCGCGCCTATTCTATTTGTTCACGCCTGAGTGCTCACCTGAGTGACAACCGCAGACCCCGCGCAGCTCCTGTTTCACCTACCTGTGACCCGGCATCAATTCTCGGAAGGTCTATAGAAGGGAGGGCTATTGAAGGGTTTCAATGTATTTTAAAATATTTCAAAAAAAGTTACTGGATTTTAAAGTGATTTAAAGTATTTTTATGCGATACCGAAGCGCGTTAACGAGTTTTGAAGGATATCGGAAGATTTCAATTAGACTTCAAAATTTAAAAATGTTCGCTAAAATTTCCACCGATTTTAAAGATTTTAATGAGTTTTACAGTGACTTCGAGGATGTTAAGAAATATAATATTTTAAAATCGATTTTTTGAGATTTAAAGGGACCCGTATATTTCAAATGATTATATGGAATTTTTATGGGATTTTAAAGATTTCCAGCGATTTGAACGATTTTCAGTTTTTAAAGGGTTTTGAGTAATTTCCAGTGAGCTCAATCTTTTTAAAGGAATTTCAAAAGAATTTTAATGATAAAAATAAATGATTTAAAAGAATATTAAATTATTTAGAAAATTTAAAAGGATTTATAAAATTTTAAAAAGAAATCATAGAATTTCAATTGATTGTGCCTGGGACGCCCGACTGTTGGTTCTCGCCCTTTGCGCTCGATAATATATTTATCTCGCACTTCGTGCTCAATCATGTATTTAACTTGCGCTTCGAGCTCGATTATATATTTACCTCGCACTACGCGCTCGATCTTTCTGCATAGACTTTTAAAACCTAAAGGTGAAAGTATCGACAACAGTAATTTGATGATTGTGAAGTCGCTATTGTTAAAGCTCCTTCGGCTTTAATTAAAACATTCTCATCACGTATCTCGTGCTTCGCACTCGAGTTTATCCCTGCAATTTTATATCATTCCCATAAATGTATATTATTATCATTCATAACTTACATTGGTATTAAAACAGACGTAGTTTCATTGTCTCGTTTAAAAAAATGCGAATTCTTTGAAAAAAATTTGTTGTTAAATATTTTATTGCAACTTTTTTCATTTTTCCATAAACTGAATTTGCTCATTTCCAATGTTTTTTTATGATTTAAACTTTACACATACGATCTACTGAGCAGGCTTATACAACCGCAGGATTTCGCCGGGAGCGGGTGCT
>NC_046658.1:84056883-84065379 GCF_010883055.1 Belonocnema kinseyi | reverse complement strand
CACCACCAAGTAAGTGTGTGGAGGGTGTGTAAAGGAATAAAGAAGGTGTAAGAAAAATGTAAACCCTTAGGGGACACATTAGAAGCTTCCACTGAATAATAATAAATAATAAATAAATAATAATAATATATAATAAAAATCTCTTAGAATTTTCAGGTACTTATCAAACTGCCTAGTAATAAAATATTACATAGTGTTTTGTCACTCTTTCCTCCGAACACCATAGATTTAATTTTATTTGCGTTAATTTTGAGGCCCATGCTCTTCATGCTTGCATCTAGTTTATTCAACATTCTTTGTTAGTCTTCGATTGACTCTGACACAACAACCTTTTCATCTGCCAACGCTAACCCACGTACCCTTACTGTTTCGGGATCCACACCCTCTTCGTCGAAAAGAGCCATTCTTAAACACTTACCCATAAATAATATAAATAACCATGATGACCTAACGCGTCATTGTCTAACTCCTTGAAAAATATCGAAGCAGTTACTCAATTTCCCATTCACTCTCACTCTCGCTTTGCTACCTGTATATATTGTTTTTATAGCTTGTAGGAGCCATCCATTGACTCCATACTCTTTCAGGACTTTCCAAAGTTTACTTCTATCTACCTTGTCAAAAGCTTTTTCTGGGTAAAAAATGCACAGAAAACTTTTTTTCCTACTCTCAAACTTTTTTCTGTTATTTGCCTTAAGCTAAATATTTGATCCTTACATGACCTTCCTGGCATACACCCACTTTGGATTTCCCAAATCTTTGCTTCTTTCCAATCGCCTGAGACGTCTCCCATCTCGAAACATAAATTTATCAATTCGCACAGTCTATGTGGTATGCACTCGCCACCGTGTTTAAGCATTTCAACGTTAATACCGTCTACCCCGGCAGCCTTACCGTTTTCCAAGTTCTTAATTATATCCCTAACCTCAGTGACATACTTTCTCAATTGAGTTTTCTATTGCATCGTGTTCAACATCGCAGTTGTGGTGTCCTATAGCTTCATCTCCGAATTGTCTCCTAAAATAGTCTCTGAAAGCCTCTAGTATTCCGTCTGCATCATATACCATTTCCCCCCTACTATTTCTCATGTTGAAAAATTCTGTACTTTTGTTTCCTTTCATTTTGAATTGTTTCAATTATCTTAAAATCCCTTGCAATCTGTTGAAATACTTTAGAATCTTTTTAATCTTTCGAAAAGCCCTATAATTTTGTATAGGGTGAAAAGAATTAAAATATTTGTGATGTTTTGAGTCGAACTCTTACAATAGTGGAGATGGTTTCTAAAATTTCAAAAACCATCCTTACGTAGTTAATATACGTTCTCTTAAAACTTTGTCTAGAGTCTTGCGGCTGTCGAGTTTAATTATAAACAGTTTTTCTTGTTTTTAGAGTTTTCCTATGTCCAGTTGATTTACGGAGAATCGATGCCACCACAAATAACCCAGTATTTTTATTTTATTTAGAAAATCGATAATTGTGTACATTATATACACTTAGATCATATTAGGTATTTGATTTTACAATGCCGGGTAGAAAATAAATATCAGGTGACTCCTATACAACAACAGGAGTTTCTAATAACTAGCTATAACTTCTGAAGATTATACTTTCAAACGGTGAGTTAAAAAAGTAGTTGAGAGAAAAAATTAAAATTTGATCTGGCTTCAGATTATAGAAGTCACTAACAGCTGACAAGCAGGTATTTAATTTATCATTTAGTACTTTAGGATTCAGGTCGCGCGTGGAACGTGAGGTCAACCCCATTAAGGATAAATTGATCAAATCGCGACTACTTCCACTTTAAATTAAGAAGAGCAAGACTGGTTTATGGCAGTAATAAAAATTCGGATTCAGTCGGCCTAATTTTTAAAAATTTCGGTGCTGCACTATAATAATCATCAATGTTTTCAGAATTTGTCCCATCAATTTATTAACCATTTGTCAACGTGTAGGTCACCAATTGAAATCCTTGACAATACCATCAAATATTTCCAATCCTTACAAATCTTTTTAAATCATTTTAAATCTCTTAATATTTTTCAAAACCCTTGAAAATTCGTTGGAATCTTTTAAAATACTATAAACTCTGTACAATTTTTTAAAACCTTGAAAATTTTTGAAAAACTTTGGAAATACCTTGAAATATTGCAAACTTATTATATTCCTTAGAATTCTTTGAAATCCCTTGATATATTTAAAGTTCTATAAAGTCCTTTGAGATCCTGGAAGATGCATTGAAATAATAATTATACCTATATGAATTGATCATAACGTCTTTACAATCTTGAATCATAAAACAATAAACTTTACGTTACCCCGTGCAGAAATCGCCATATATTTCCCCGATTACCGATCTGACCCTGATAGGTTTAATATCTTCGGGCCCTTGCTGTCAAATGAACTTTATTATTTTTGATAAAACTAATGGTTATTACCTGAGTTAAGTGTATAATACAATAAATATTATGCCAAAGCTTAGTACACCACCAGTTTGAAAGCATCGCTTGTTAGCTGCTTTAGACAATTTTCATGATGTGAACGAGAGTAAGTAAATTGTTAAATCCTATTAAATATTTACCTTGAATCGAAAGCTAGCCTAAAAATTCAAATTAATTTAAAAAGTCAATGTAAATTGTGTATTTTAAAATATTTTAAGTTTAAATTACAGTTATAAAAATGAAAAAAAATTATATAAAATTTAGCCCATGCTATTGATTACATATTGAAAATGATGTAAATAGTGATGCATATGATAAAGAAGAAATTGAAATGCACCACGAAATGCAAGTTCCGGAAATTTCCGAAGATCGAAATATTAATGAAATCGAGAATGGTGATAAACAGATGAATCATGAGGATTTAAATTCTACACATTATGATTCAGATCCGAGGAAGGTTCCAAATGTCAACGTAGATTCAAGTAAGAATTTCTAATGAGCTCTTATAGCAAAATTGAATCTCTTAATTTTATTATTACTAGTGAAAGCGAATTAATTTTTTGCCTGTGACGAAGCAAAATATTAATGAAAGGAGCACATATGATTATACACATATTAGATTTACTCATAGTAGATAATTCGCTAAGTATTTTTTATACAGATTGATTAAGGGTGTTGAAACGAAACTGTAACCTCTATCTGAAAAGTGAATTGCGCTTTAGAGCGAATTAATATCTAATTATCAAATATTCGTAAAGTTAAATGAAGAAACTGAATTTTGAGATTAGAACTTTCACCGCACAATCTTAATTAATAATTGTAAGCACACATGCTCGAAAAAAGAACAATAATAATACAAGAAATTGCACTCCTAGATTCCGAGAATAATACATCATTAGATTCAAGCGAAACAAATTTTGATTCAACGGATTCGAAAGAGTCAAATTCTGATTTAACGGATTACATAAAGAATTAATGAAAATGTCTCGCAAATTTAAAATCAAAAACCAAACAGACAGAAAGAGGATCAAAACCAAGCAACTATCAGAATAAGAGCGTTACCATGGCCGCAGGTCTGAATAAAAATGATAATTTCGAAATACAGGAACAAACGAATAAGTAAAAAAAAAAGAAGCACCAATTTAAAATTTTATTTTATTTCTTGATGTCGATGATAATTTTTTATTATATTGAAATTAATGAAACGTGTACTTTTTTTCTTACTCTTATACAATTTTATACAATTATTCATATGTTTTCTTTTAATTCAGGAATTCATACAATTTTAAAAGAAATCAAATTGTTACAAATGGAAGTACGAGATATAGCTGAAAATCAAAAGGCGATAAAAATTATGATTGAAATTGCTAGGAGTTGTAACTACACTGGAAAAATGAGTTTCGAAGAAGCATTCAATATCAAGATTACGTTGAAAAATCTTACCGACTTCAAAGACCTTATTGGAAAGCTATAAACGAATAATATATATTTTTTACATTTAATTACAAATTTAATTTCTATTTTTATATGTACACAAGAGTAGACTTGATTTCGATGTGTTCTACGAAGAATAGGCTATCTTTTCGTTCCCGTTAAGAATTAGGCTAACTTCATTTAGCTAAGTTTTCAGGAGGAATAAATAACGTATTATGTTTCGAAATATTTACAACGAATTCAAAACTTCAGCATTTTGTATCACAGTTTATAATGTAATTTAGTTTAAGATACTTAAAGTAATAAAGTTGACACGTCGAAAAGAAGTGGAAAATCCGCGAAAAAAAGTCCGCAGCTGATTGGTTAACTGAAAATGATATTAATTTTTGTATACAGACTAATTTTTTATAATAAATTATTTTAGCGGTTGCTTATACAATGTACACTGTAACTACATAAGAAGTTTTGATGCACGTTAGCACAATAATTGGAAATGCCAAGGACTGGGGTGGACATCGTAAAGAACGAAGTCAAAAAGAATAAAAAATGTATTTATCTGTATTTGTTATATTTTCCACCTGAATAAAAAATGTAGTACAGTTTATTCATTTTCAATGTTATAAAAATATTATTATAAACAAAACTATAAGAAAATGATAAATGTTTAAAATGGTTCTTAACGGGAAATTGTTTGGGGCCAGGTCGGACACTGATCGGGCGGCCAGATCGGGCGCCAGATCTAGTTCCTATCGGGCCATGTGTTTCATCAGTGGTCGGGCCCAGGTCCATTTTCCAGATCTGGGCCAGATTTTGCCTGGTCTGGGTCTGGTCTGGGCACGGTCTGGGCCATATAAAAATTTCTACACGGGACGTACTATAATTTTGGATACATGGATTAACTATAAGGTTATTTTGTTGAACATATTACGTCCACATACTATTTTGTCCGACAGAGGAGCGAAAGCGAATTTTCGCGTTTTCAAATAAACAAAGCGGAAATTGTAACTTTAAAATGACTGATTACAGGATCAGTATAAACTAGAAAAATTTGACAACTTGGATTCTATGAGGACATATGGGGAGATTGGGCAAACAAGGGAGCCGGGGACTGCAGGGGGAATGGGGCGGATAACCCATTCGTCGTGCCTCGAACGTTTTCGCTCCGCTGTCGGACAAAATATATTTTTATAGTTTTACCAACATATAAATATAACATACTTCGTATTAAATATATTATGTGTTGAGGGTTTTAAAAAGAAGATGTCCGTATCTGAAATTGTATTTTCGATTTTTTTATTCCTTGGGGTCAAGAGTAAGACAAGTGGAAGTACATTATATAAAAAAGCGTTACTCATCTAGTCCACTTATTGAGAAGTCTTTATTATTCATTTATTTGCAATCACTATGTTATGGGCCTGTAATGCCCCCTTAAAAGTGAACGTTAGAGAGCCTGCTAATGACTGCCAATGACAATCGTACGTTTTCACGACAAAAAATATTATAAACATCACGACTCACTTTTTAGCTAGCCATGAAATGCTAATTTCGAATAATATATCATACATCACTCGTGGTATTGAATAGGTCCTCGTGTAGGGCTCATTGTAGGCAAGGACATTGAATCAGACCTTTTTAAATTGTTCATATCTATTATCATCAATGGAAATGATCTTCTCGTAAAGGCATGGCTAATACTACTTGTGATTTAATATACTATTAAATTATTTTTAGGGTCTTAAAAACACAATTCATACAATTATAATATTATTCAAGACCAAAAAAATTAATTTGAAATAACTTTAATTTGTATTGAGGATATGCCAGTAAGCCGAATAGATATTTAAGGCGTTTTTATAACATGTTTCTTCTTCATTTATTATACATTATTGCCAAAAATATTAATAAAGTATAGTCTATACTTTAGCTATACTTGAGTATCAGGGTGGTCAAAAAATGCATTGAATTTTGTTTTCAATTTTCATGGATATTGCCCAGAATTTTGTCTGAATCTACGAACAAAATTATAGCATTGTGTTGCAAAAATGATCAGCAGGCCCCGTGAAGTTTGAAACGTACTTCCTATAAGAAAAAAAGACGTTTTTGTAAATTTCATTCAATATCGTCAATATTAGCGAAATCAAGTTGACCCGAGTCAAAATTTTGGCCCTACTTTGAAGCCGTAACTTCTACGTAAGTAGGCGCTATAAGCAGTAAAGTAGGTTCTAAATAAGCAGCGATTTTTATGTAATTTATACCATACTTTCACGGCAAAAGTGTTTGAAATCAGCTTGTTTTCCCCATTTAGCATCAAAGTAGGGCCTATATAATCTCACACCATAGAAATGAATAAAAATAAGAGTTTTTATATATTTTTAAAAAATAAAATAATATCTGTGATATAAATATCAATGATGTTCGCAATTATTTTGTAGACATATTATTAATAGTATTTTTTGATTGTGAGGATAAAGTATAGAGCACTGAAAATTCCTCAAGTACTAAGAAACGAACCCGAGATCGCACACGCACGCACTGAGTATTTATCAAACGCCTAACGCACCAAACCGATTCAGCTATCGGAACACGTTAGGATGTCTTCGATACAAATCATTAGCACTTGTTCAATACTTTAAGGTCATGATTTCAAATCATGAATCATGAATCAACAATGATTTGAATAATTACTTTTTTTAAACTTTCTGTGTCCGTGAATATTTGAAACCATTTTTGAAGCGTTTAATATAAATTAGTTCTGTTTTTTAGACTTATTGTACGTTATAAACGCTTGAAAAGAACTTGAGGCTACATATTTAAATTTGATTCTGTGTTATTTATTACTTAAACGAATACAATTTCAAACCTGTCGATACCAATAACAATATATTTTTAACTCTTTATTTAGCAAAGATGTTTAAAAAGTCGTTCAGCATCATAATTAATCCAATTACACTAAAAAATACAGTAGTGAATTATTTTTCATACATTTGGCTGTTCTTATTCTTCAACAAATATAATACAAAAATTAAAACAGTAAACATGTTCTCACAAAAAAAATGTTTCTTCCTAAATCAAGTGTTAGACACGTAAATAATAATATTTCTCTAAAAAAATGTTTCAGAATCTCTCAATTGTTACTGTTTAGGAACAAAAATGACCAAACCATTTAAAAAGTGATACCGTTCCTTGGAAAAACATTATTTTCTCTAGGAAATCATGTTGCAAATAAATTAACCGTAATACTCTAATATAAAATTTCATAACATTTAATAAATAGAATTATAATTATTAAATATATATTTCAATATATTTTTCAATTTTTTTATTTAATTTATAATACTTGTTGTTAGCGATAGGAAATATATTTTATTTTTTTAGTTTGTTGTGTTTCTCAATCGCCTACATGACTGTTGAATACACACACTTTCATTAATTATTGATAAAAATATATAAGATGACTTAAGATGACCCATGAGTTCAATTAACTTAAGTAACAAATAATTTTTACTTTATTTTCATGAAGTTCAAACATTGTAGGCTAAAAAAAATCCAAAGTAGGGTCAGTATTGAAGAAAAGGTTAAACAGCCTCAAAGTAGGGTCTTGACTTATAAAAATGTTGGCTCTAATGATTCAAAGTAGCTTCAGAAAGGTGTTTCAGCGTCAAAGTAGGTTATGAATGTGAAGACTTTAGCCTCTAAAGATTAAAAGTAGGACCTATAGATTGAAATGGAGTTAAAATAGGCTCTAATGTTTCATTCTCTAGGAGTTAAAAGTTTAAAGCAGGTGCCATAGGTTTAAATAGGGTCAAAGCAGGTTCTAATAAGGAGCTGATACTTCAAAGTATGGTCTGAATTTCTATTCGGGAAAACTCAGCACTTCTCTTCAACATTAGTAACAAAATATGATTAAAATTGATTTTTTTAAATATAATGACCATAAATCTGTTTTATAAGGTCCCAACAAACCACGAATGTGACAAATTGAGTTTTGCGAGCCGTTGTCGCTAATTATTATTTTTCTGCGATTTTTTATACAAATTGTTTATAGTACATAAAATACCATTTTCCACTTTCTCAGTACAAAGTGAAGAAAAAGTTGCAAATTCAGAAAAAACTACAACTATCACATTATTATAGAAGAAGATGGTTATGAACAATAATTATCTGTTTAAACAATTAATTTCGTTAAATTGTATTAATTATTACCTCATACTAATTGAAAAATGGTTAAAACATTGCAAAACTCGGAAAACACGTGACTTTCTAACTCTATTCTAAGAGAAAATTTCTTTTGAAGAAAAATTTTGAGCTTCAACTCGATCATCCTTATACTGACGATTATGAATCAATATTTAAAAAACATTTTTTCTGATGGCAAATATATGTTAAACATTATGGAGCTTGCAAAACCTCTAAATATCATGTTCTTTAAAAAAAATTTATTTCTTGTATATTGGAACAAATTTCCGGGCCATATGCATGAAACTTAAAAAAAATGTAGAACACCCTAGTAAATATCCATTTTTCTTACAAGGAAACTATCCCAGGTGTCCCTCACCGATTTTGATGAAACTGCAATATGTTGTAGTACATCGAAAAATAAGAGACACGTATTTTTTTTATCGGC
>NC_046658.1:84041999-84056783 GCF_010883055.1 Belonocnema kinseyi | reverse complement strand
TGGCCGATAAAAAAAAATACGTGTCTCTTATTTTTCGATGTATTACAACATATTGCAGTTTCATCAAAATCGGTGAGGGACACCTGGGATAGTTTCCTTAGTGAAAACAAATTTGCTATCATTCGTTATTCTGAATATTATCGTGGGTGCGCTAGCATAAGGTATATATTTTGTTATCAGAAACTTTTTATGAGATGCGGGTATCAAGATAAAACTACTGAACCCCTTCTGAATTAAAATAAAAATAACCAAATTTGCTCCGTCCTATTACCGATCCTACTGAAAAATACAAAAATTTTCTAATCCTATTAATTTTAAATTTCAATTTCAAAATTGCGTGAGAAAAAAAAATAATGATCGTGATCCTCGACTTAAAACTCATTTTTCCTTGCATGCAACGGTACCATTACTATCTGGAGACTTGAGTGACTTAAAGTATGGGCATTTGGTCCATCCGGAAATGAAACGACCCTGACGACATTGGTACTGGGACATTGTGCATGAAGTTATTTTAATGCAAACAAAAGTATAAAAAGAAAAAAGGAAAAGACGACAATGGTACCAGCGATATTTGATCGTTTTCGTGAGCAGAGGTCATTACTTGAAGGGATATATTTTTCGATTGTCGTTTTTTCCCTTTCTTAAGCATCTCTTGGCTTACCTCGATTTGTAGAGATCGATGGGTCTCGTGGGTTGGTTCCTGCAACATCATGCACTATAAAGAGTATAAAGTACGTATACCACCCTCTCTTCCTATACCTTCCTGCGCTTTGCCAACAAATCCCTATTGCCTGTTTTCACCCCTTTCATTTCTTTCATCCCCAACAAGTTTCTAACCTGTAATCAAGACGAAAAAAGATTTCAGTCTCTTCCGGATAACCGACCGAAGAAGTTCGCGTCGTATATTTTCCGGTTTTGTTTCCCTTCAGAATATCTGAGTAAACAAAGTAAATTGGTGTTCAAGTAGGATTATATTCAAATATATTAAGACTAAGAGGGCTTTTTTCGCATTTCTGGTGTAACATTAAAAAGAGGGGAACGGGTTATTGTTTTGGCACTGTTTGTTATGTAAACGGGAGGTTTTGACTCAAGTACGTAAAATTTTTAATTGCTTAAAAAAGAAATGATACTAAATATTTCGAAAATAACAAACACATTGTTGACGAAAACTTAATTTGTTGCGACAATGCGTACATATAACTTTTAGTGACTGTTTTCAGGTTATTTATATAATAATAAAGATTCATGAATTTTCTGCACCATCAATTTTGAATATCGAAATTTCAAATAAATAATTTTACTTCATCATAAAATTGGTTTATAAATGTTTCTAAACATTATTGATAAAAAAGAACATTTAATTTGTAAATGATTGTTGAATATGGGGAAATAATGAGTTTCTTAACATTTTGCAATTACACTGTAATTTCTACACTTTTTAACATTTTCAAAGAGGTAGGAAAAATTAAAATATGGGGAAAACTTATTAATAATTTAGCTTTTTAATAATTTTGAAAGATTTTGAGATGACATTTTTTAAAAAGATTTCTGGGAAAATTCGAAATATTTTATGTTTAATTTTAAAAGAATAAGTTTTGAAGATGTAAAAATATGTGAAAAAAGAATATGGAAGGCTAAGACAATTCTTTAAATTTTTCAGGATTAAAAAAAATTATAGGTCAACTCAATTTTGCAGGGCGTTGAGATAAAGAAAAAAAATATTTTTAAGATTCATGGGATAATTTCTTATGACTTTTTTCCTAATGAATTATGAGAGAAATTTTGAAAAGATAAAAAAACCTTTTTAAATATTTTCTATAATTTTTAAAAAGAGCGAAAATGAAAAAAATTCTTTATGTTCCTAGGAATAATTAAAATGATTTTTAATTTCTTAAAATTACTTTTAAGAGAGTGTTTTAAAAAATTTCAAATATGTCAAAGGATTTTTTTTAATGTCAAAAAAGAGTCCGAAAGACATTAGGAAGGTTTAAAAACTTTGAAAGTATTAACATAGTTTTCCCATACTGTATTTCCTATAAGCTTTTTCGTAAGTGGGTATTATAATTGTAGAATTGATTAACCCCTCGATAATAGGTCAAGTAAAATATTTAAACAAATTTTTTATTCCTAAAATATTAGCGTAGCCGCGACGTTTTATTTTCAAAGATTATATATTGTCTTTTCGTCTTTATTGAAAGTCCGTGAAATTAGAAACGCATTTTCTATATTCAAAACAAAAAATTGTGTTGAAAGAGCCGTGATTGTTCTTGTCAGTTTGAACGTTGATTTATGCTGAGTAGTAATACTTAGTGTGTAACAACTTTTTCCGAAAATATAAAGTTGAAAATACAGACCTTTAAAGAAAATGTGTATGAAAAAATAAAAATTCTTTAAATTACTGATTTCAGCTAAATAAAGGTTTTATAATGGTTTAAACAAACACTTTTTCTTTTTGATAACATTATTTTCAGGCATTCTTTTGAAATCTCCTCTAATATGTGAAGTCATTTGAATTGACATGATGTCATTTGAACTTATTTGAAGACACTTGAATTCTCCAAAAATCTCCTGAAATATCTGAATGTATTTGAATTTACATGAAGTCATTTGAATTTATTTGAAGTGACTTAGATTCTCTGAAAATCTGCTAAAATATCTAAAGTCATTTTAATTTATTTGAAGTCACTCAAATTTTCTGAAGATCTCCTGAAACATCTGAAGTCATTTGAATTCACATGAAGTAACTTGAAGTCACTTGCATTCATTCAAAAGCACTTAAATACTCTTGAAATCGCGTGAAATATATTAAGTAATTTGCATTCACTTGAAGTCATTCGAATTTATTTGAAATGGCTTGAATGTTTTGAATAACTCCTATAATATCTGATTGAAAACATTTTAAATTACATAAAGTAAACTAAAGTCACTTGAATTCATCTGAAGTCACTTGCGAATTCTCTGAAAATCTTAAAAAAGAAAATTGGAAATCTAAAAGAGTCTAGCACGGAAAAGTTTCATTTTGAGTCCCTTATAACCTTTGTAAATTTTGTAATAAATCGGTAAAATTCCTGAGGTTCAGCGGAGCAGAAATAAGTTTTAGTAATTCTTAATCATCAGAGTTTTGGAAAAGAAGTTTTTTTTCTCTAGTTCTTCTAGGATAAAATCTTATGTCAGAAAACAAAATAAAAATAAGAATTTTTAAAAGCTTTAAAACTACCCTGAAACTTTTGCGTATAGAAACTTTCTCGCAACCAAAATTTACATTTAAAAAATTCAGATGATTTTAACAATTCAAATTACCAGACCCTGAATTAAATGAAGATTGAAAAATTCATAAATGTCGAAGTTGTGCCAAACTCACTAATTCTTTTTTTTTAATTTACATATGCTCAATTTTCGAAAATCTTGAAAGATTTCGATATTACAACTGACAATGCAATTTTGTAAAATTACATTTTTTCTGGAAGTTAGAAACTGTACTATTTCCAATTAAAAGTGTATAAAAATAAATAATATTGAATAAACGTATTCACCATAAAATGTTTTTAAACATAAGCATTTGAAACAACAATTAAATATTATAACATTCAAAATTTAATAATTTCCAATTGACGCCTTTCATATTATATTAAATTTATTGCAAATTTAATTAATTTCAATTGAAGTCATTAATACTGTACAAACCAAAGTTAGAAGTCTTAAAACTTTCAAATTCGTACCTTTCATTTGAAATGTTTTAATTTGAGCAATTACAAATGCAGGATTAAAATATTACAAAATCAACAAAAGTATCCCTCAAAATTTAACAATTTTACAGCAAATTCACGGTTTTAAGATCAATATTTTCAAATTTAATTGTAATGTAATCGAGGTAATACTCTGTGTGAATTTAATTCAATTCTAACGTCGACAGTATTCTCTCAAATTGTATAAATTTCACATTTCCAGACTTCAATATACTGAAATTTTTAAAAATATTTAATAATTAATATCACAAACCAAATTTTTCTAACAATTAATATTTTCACGTTCCATGTTTCAGAGTTTAATAAAGCTTTAGATTAAAAGTTTAAAAGTAAACAAGTTTAAAATTAAATTAAAAACTAAGAATATCGCAATAAAAAACGAAGAATTGCTTCCTTATAGAGGGAGGTTTGTAATTACCTAAATTTTCAAATATACTTTTTTGACATATTTTAATATATTTCGACCCCAGGAGATCGAAAATACATTTGTTTAAATGCCCGCACATGCGTGCATGTTTAACTTTTTTCTGTTCACCATATCTCGAAAAATAAAAAAAGTATGATCAACTATAAAATCTGAAAATTTGGACGAATTGTAGCTCCGACTGATGTTCAGGTCTAATAGAATTATGACCTAGATCGGCCATTTTGAAGTGTTTTTTTTTTGTTTAAAGATTTAAAAAATATTTTACTTCATTTATATTAGAAAAACTTTTTTGATATTCAAAATACAATAAAACTATGCCTAGTATATTTGTTCGCGTCTTCGAGATACATCGATCGACCTATTGCGGAAACTTTTATTACCTACCAGTTCGATTTACGAAATAAAAACATATTTTATTCTGTTTGTATGCAAAAAAACTTTTTTGATATTCAGAATAGAACAATATTGTGAGTTGTGTATTTGTTCGCGTCTTATAGATAAATCGAACGACCTATTGTTGAATCTTTTATGACCCACCAGTAACGACTTATGAAATTTTTAAAAATGGGTTATTTTCTTTATATGATAAAATTTTTTTGATATTCAAAATGCAAAAATACTGTTTTTAGTGTAATTGTTCGCGTCTTCGAGACTCATGGATTGATCAACTGACGAGCTTCTGACGGCCATTCTTGATTAATCCAAAGCGACTTAGAAAGTTAAAAAAAAAGTTGGATTGTTTTAATAAAGAAAACATTTGTTTTAATTTGGAATATAACATTACCGTAAATTCAAAATTTTTTCATTGTAACAGAGTACATCGATTGAAATTTAGCGGGCTGTTTGATATTCTGAAAATAAGATTTTCGTCAAGACAGATACATAAGCTTAAACAGTATTAAAAGTATCCATTTTTTCATTTGTAAGAGGAAAACCTCCCTCTATGGGGGAAAAAAGTTATTTGATACCTGTGAGGAAGCAAAATTTTCATACAATAAGAAAAGATAAATACACGCATAGAGAATATATCCATAGTACATAGCCTTCAAACAATCTATCAATTTCAAAATGTCTTTATAATAATACATTATTTTTGAACTGAATTAAATTATTAATTTTTTAAATAAATATTATGATTGAAATTTAAGGTAAATTTCTTTGAAAACAAGTTTTTAAGTCTTTGAAGCAAATTCACTCCACAAGTCACCTGGGGGACAATACAGGTCCTCTCGATTGCCGATCGAGGGCTCTAACACTAATAATTTGAAACCTTCTAATTTTAAAGTATTGAACAATTTTCAGTTAGTTTCATTTAACTAAAAATTGCTAAAATTTGTTAAATTAAAGCTTCTGATTTTTCTAAATGAAGGCAGAAGTCCGCCTACCGAATTGACAAATCATCCTCGGATACTGAGCTAGCGCGAGGAAAAAATAAGGGTCGCAAACCCAAAGTCAAGGAAAAATGGCCCTTTGTCGAAGGATTGACGGTCGACGAACTTGCTCGATTTCGAAGGAAAAAAGTCCAGGACCAGCCAAAGGATACTTTGGGAGTATGTCAACCAGAGGACGTAATCGATGGTATAGTTACTGAATATCGTCGAGCTTTTTGTGCCAGTAGTGATGACATCTTTAAAATAAGCAAGGTTCGATAACAAATGCTTTTAACCAAATTAACTGCTGTTTTTTTTCAGTCACATTTCTCTTTCCTAATGGCTATTTTTATTGCTATATTTTATCCTCTCTTCCAAATTTAATTTCTGTAGCAAATTTGCTCTCAAAGATGCTTAAAAGTAGTTTTCAAGATGGAAACCAGGCCTTAGATTGTGAAAAAATAAGTGGAAAGAATTCACAGAATTCGCAGAATAAATCTGTGAATACCCTTGATAACTTTAAAATCGCTAAAAATTTCTTTGAAATGCCTTGATACTTTTGGGAATATTCTTAAATCCATTAAAATCTTTCAAATCTGTTGAAATCCGTGGGCATCCTTCAAACTTTTTAAAATCCTTCTAAATTCTGCTGGAATCTTTAAAATCCTAAAAATAGTTAGAAATTATTTAAATCTCTAAAAAAATAAATTTAATTTATTCCCAAAAGTTCTATAGAAATCCCCTGAAATTTATAAGATTCTCTGATATATTTGAAATGCTTGTAGATTCTATCAAATCCCGTAATTCTTCTGAAATTCAAATTTCTTTCAGTTTTTGGAAACCATATACAATTCTTTCACATGCTTGAAATGTTTTAAATTTCTTGCAATCTTTAAAAAAAAACTTAAAAATTTTTTTATTCTTCGACATTTGTTTTAATTCTTTCATATCCCCTGAGATCCATGGCAATCACTTGAAATACAATTTATTTTATTCTATAAACTCTAAATTGTTATAGAAATTTGTGTAAATCCCTTCATATCATTGAAATCTTTGGAAAATCTAAAGTTTCATCAAAATAAGTAGAAATCTTTTTAATATTTTTAAAACTTTGAAAATTTTGGAAATGTAATAATAACAAGCTTTAAAGTCTTCAGAAATTTCTTGACATTTTTGGAATTCCTACTAAATTCTGCGCAATTCCTTGAAGTTTGTTAAATCTCAGATAACTCGAAGTGTTTGAAATCCTTACTGATTCAAGAAAATTCTTTAAATTTTCTAAAAAAATTTTTAAAAACTTTGAAATCTTTGGAAATTCTATAAAATTCTTTGTTGTTCTTTAACATTTTTTAAATCTCTTGAAATTCTTGGAACTGAAATAACTTTAAATTTTTTAATCTTTTAAAGTTTTGTAAGATCTTTCATAACATAAATAATTTTTGAAATCTGTTAAAATTCTTTGAAATGATTGGAAATCCTACGTTAAATAAATAAATAAATTATTCGTTTGTAGATCCTCTATTTTTGAATCACTGTTTTCAATATTTTAACTTTGTTATTTATATTCTGAGCTTATTAAAATAATTTTTCTAGAATTGCAAAAATTATTGTAATAAATTTGTTATAGACTAATCATTAATTTTATATAATATTTGTTGTAAGGACATAACCACCATAAAAGTGAGTTACAAACTAATTTAACATTTTTAAAATTCTGGAAAAACTGTTAAACCCAAAAAATTTACCAAAAAAAAATCTAATGCCTTCTTCTTCTGTAAAATAAGTGGGTTTGACCGAACCTCCATGGTCTCTATGCAACCTCAGGCCTGGTTGGAATTGATTCTTAATCTAGAAATAATGTTAGATTTAGAAGTTCCAAAGCAAAATAACTATCTAATGGTCTGTCTGACTATGATCGCCTTTTCCTACTGACCAAGAAAGCATTCTTACTTTTATTTACTTATTTTTAGGAAAACCTCTCTCCCACAAGGAGCAAAAGATCCGAGGACTATTTGCGAACAGATGATTCATTAATTCCAAATGAACCCCTCGAAAATCAAAATCAGTTAGAATCAAATTCAAAAAAGCCGGAAGAACTGCCAACAAATTTAACTTTAACTGATGGCCAAGCAATTATGGAGACTGAAATAAATCCCTCGAGATGTATCACGAATTCAAAACTTGTACGAAAACCCTCCCCTAAAAAAAGGTACCCTTTTCACGAAAAAATTAAACAACTATTTTTTAAATAGCACACAAAATAATTTTTTCTTTCATTTTTCGATATTAGAGCTACAAAATTAAAACGTGAGGGTGATATTTACAACGAAACAGAATATTCACAATTTGTGCCCCACGAAGGTTTTCACAAACCAGATTTGTTGCGAAGGCCAACATCTTTAAAGCTGGAAGGTGAAATGCAGACTATGACCGAAAAGTGCGAAAAGTTTATTGAGTGGCTTAATGTTAGTCGACCTGAGCTTATTAAATTACCGAACAATCTTAAACTTGAAGGAGATTTTGAGACCACGACCGAGTCTCATGACAGTTACGTCCCTTTTGTTGGGGTACGAAGACCAGAAATACTGAGGCAATGTTCCCAGTTGAAACTCGAAGGGGAAGCAAGCTTCTTTCCTGAGTATTCTGAAGTTTTCAAGAATTATGATCTCAGAGGTGAAGAATATAAAATATATAAAACTTTTATAAATTGTCTAATATTACAAAATCAAAATTGTTTAATTTCGATTGCCATTCATTTGGAATTGTCTAATTGTAAGCAGAAAAAAGTATGCCTATTAGGAATTTTAACTTTCCCACCGACTAGCTTCACTTCGTCAAGTGCTCAGATTAAAAAAATAGTTCAAATACATGGGAATAAACATTTTTTTCTATATCTTCTTAAGATATCATTTTTGTAACACATGCGCAGAAGGTTCACTTTTTTAGGCATGTATAGGATGCACGAAGTGACCAATTCCAAAGCAGTAGTAAAAAGCAGCTGTAAAATGACTTTTTCTATCTGCTGCGCATGCGCAATTTGAGCAATATTACTTTTCCAGCTATTGCGCTTGCGCAGTTCAAATCAAAATTACTTTCTAGAACTACCGGAATAATAATCGAATTCCTTATGAGTTGACGCTTGACAGACTAATTGTGAGTAGTAAGTAGTGATTTGACAAACTCGAAGTGATATATTACCATAAATGAATGAAAAATTACCATATACACATTACCGCTAAATAACCATAAATTACCGATAAATCACCGCAGATTACTGATGAATCAAGACAAATTAATGAAAATATCCGAAATCTTTGTATACCTGAAATTGTCGGTAATTTATCAATTTTCGTGTCAAATTTGACCCAAAAAAACTTTGGATACCTTAAATTTCCTGTAATTTATAAATATACCGAAAATTTTTCTTAAGTTCTGATATTCAAAAACTTCTGGAAATTTTAGACAAATTTTGGTAATCTTACCATAAATTTCGAGAAAATTCCAGAAAATTTGCTACAGCTTCCTTGAAAAATTGATTTGTAATCAATCGAAACAATTTGCAAAGAAATGCGTGTGTTTCTTCTTTCGATCTTATTAGCGGCTTAAGGAAAAATCCCCTGAGAAAAAATCAGAAGTTCTGTGGTTCGATTCCCAGCGGATTGAAGGAGAAGGTCTTTTTTCAGAAGAAAATTTAATTTGAAAAAATAGTTCTTATTATTTCTCAAATCGCAAATTCCCTGATTTTGTTAGAAAAAATATCGTGTGCAACAGGTGCTGTAAGTAGGCAGTTGTTACTCTTGTGAAGTTTACAGATCTTGCCATTGACTCATCTTCGGCTCGGTCACAGCTCGCCTGTGGCTCACCTCCAATTCGCCTCCGACTTGCCTACAATTCCCTTTCGATTCACATCTGCGTCGTACAGCAAACTTCGCACTCGTTCTGAACTGTCAACTTTCCGCATTTGTAGCACAATATACAATTTTTCATCATAAGTTTATTGAGAAATTAGTTTTTACCTCAGGACTTGAAGTGAAATTAGCTGGCAATAAAGTAAAAATGCATAACTTGCAAATATTCAAATTTACTAGGTAAAACTAACATATTTAACTAAGGACATTTTCAAATCAAACCCTAAGGAATGAAGGAATTTTAAACTAAAATTTAAAAAGAATTTTTAACTAAAAAATACCATTTGTAGGTTTTTTATGGCGGGGCAGAAGCCCTTACAGTTTCGGTTGGGTGTCCATCCGTCCATCCGCCGTACTCTTTTGCAGGGGGAGAAGTGAGAGGAAATCAGCTATGAAAATTAGGGGAAGTGAGAGAAATTGAAGGGAGGGTGAGAAGGGGAAGCAAGAGAAAATGCGGGGAACGGAATTAGGGGATGTGAGGGGAATTGAGGACAGGGAAAGAGGTGGAAGTATGGAAAGTAACAAAATAAATGAAAGAAATAGCGGGAGGGGAAGCAGTGGAAGTAAGAGTAGATAAGGGAAGGAGAAGTAGATGAATTAAGGTGAAATTAGAGAAGGGAAAATAGGTGAGCTAGGGAAAATTTGGCCAGAGCAATCTGGTGAATTGAGGGGTAGAAATTAGGGACTAGTGAAAGTAAGAAATAATGAGGGGATCAGGACGAGGGTGTAAGAGAAGTGAGTGTAAATTACTGGAAGCAGAGGAAATAATTAGAAATTAGGGTGAGTGTGGCTGAATACGGGAGGCGGAGGTTTGAACGAGTTAATTAACGTCTTAATAGGCCTCAAAAGCCTTTTTTGTATGCGCTCGACGCCTACTTTTACTATTTTTTTTTGTTTTATTTTGTTCTTTAACAAAATCTCAGATTTCATCCTTTAAGAAACTTAAGGTTAGTAGTTACGTTTTGAAAATCTTTAGTACAAAATTTTTCATATTTAAAAGAATTTTGTTTGCAATTGATAACTTAAATTGGTTCAATTTTAAAAGCGTAAATCTTAAACTATCTAATTACGAAATTGTAATTAAATTAATCTCTAATCAATTTAAAAAAAACATTATGAATTCTGTAAATTAAAATTAAAAGTTGTCTAAATCAAGGAATTTAAAAACTGTTTACGAATATTGTGATAATTTTTCTCAGCTACATGCAACTCTTGATAAAATAATTTTTAACAAACAAAAATTCTTATATTTATTTCAGCACTTTTTTCATATCATAAGTATGTCTAACATAATGACAATCGATATTCAAATTCAAACTAAAGCAGGATTATCGTCGTGAATTTGTCTATTTTCCCAGAAAAATTAATTTTTCTCGAAAACAACAGATCATATCGCAAAATGATACATAGTATAAAAGATGCGACTCATTAAAAATGTACCTTTTGTTGAAATTGTTTTATTTCATTATCTTATTAAGCGGCATTCATTATTATTGTTTCTTTACCAAAATTTATGTCACAAATTTTCTCAATTATGCATAAATTAAAAAAATGTGATAAACAAATACTCATTTTAATTAGTTGCACCTTTTGTTATTCTATTCTTCCACTTTTAACCCGAAATTAACAAAAAATAATCGTAAATGCAAATTGAGATTCGGACCTTTTTTAATACGTCTATAATGTATAATATATTTAATACAGAAATAATGATCATATAATTGTTTCAATCTAAAATGATTATTGGCTCATTCTATTTCATTCCATCGAAGTCGGGCTCGGCCTAATTTTTAAAAATTTTGATATCTACAATAATTATTAATATTTTCAAAACTTATTTATTACATCTTACCACATAAGGTTAATTTTTCATCACAATTTTCAGAATTAGAGCCGTTTTTCAATTTTTTTTACTGAAATATTAAAAATTATACTTTAAATGCTTCACTTTGGATATTTTTGCCATCTTCGGCGATTCATATATTTTAGGGAGGAAAATTAGAAAAATCCAGTATTTAAAGCATACGTTATTTAAATCTACATTCAATCACCCTAACAATTTCGGGTTGGTCCCAAGTCTTCTTTTTACTGAAATGGAAATTTCAAAATAGCCCAAAATATTTCTGTTTTGAGTTTTGATTACGCGAGGTATCAACTAAGATGAAATTTGTTTTTTTTTGTGACTTGACTGCGGGAAATTAAAAATATTTACCAACATTATTGAAATTAATTACTGAACTATTGAACTATTCTATAAAATCGTATCTCAAAAATGAATAGACGTTTAAGACTGTCTATTTTAAACTGTTTAATTATCATTATTTATTATCATTATTTATTATCATTATTAATTTCATAATTAAGAACACTTATAATTTTAATTTTTGATGAATTTATCGCTGAGGGCTTTCGTAAATAATCAATTTTAAGCATTTTAAGATCGTACCAAGTTTCTTTATTTCAAATTGTTCAACTATTAAAACTTTTAAGAAATAAAATGTCATTATTTTGATGACTTCCATGTAAAATTGCCCAATTTTATAATAATTGTTTATTCAGTTTTTGACGTTTTGATTTAGAAATATTTAACAGCAATTTGTATTCCCTTTCTTATCGTGCTATTTTGAACAAATTAAATCAGAAACTAAACGATTTTGTATGTTTCAATCTAAAGTTATGTAAAGCCTCTAATTCAGTTCCTCTATTTCAAATTATTCAACAATGAACACTTCAAACTTAAAATTGCTCATAACACTGCATGTTTTTTTATTTTTTAATAAATGCGTAGAATCTTAAAAGGTTCAAATAAACAATCTTTTAAAAAACTTAAAATGACTCAATTGTTAAGGGTTTTGCAAAAGTATTATATTATTAAAATATCAAATACTACGACTTTTAGTTTGAATTGAAATTTTAATTTTTCTAATTTTCTAAGTATTAACATAAAATTATTGAATATTTAAATTTATTAATTCTAAGCTTCAATTGTAAATTTTTACTTATTTATAATTCCAATACTTGTTGATAAAAAAGCAAATAAAAAGGAAAAGAAAATGATAAATAAAGGGAAATTCAATTCAAGATTATATGTTTACCCAATTTTAACTTTCATAGCGATCATTGAAGGAGAGTTGAGGCAAAGTTTTGCTGCTGAACCGGAACCACAGAGTTTGCACCATCACTAAGCTTGATTTCAAAAATTCTTTTTCATGATTGACCGCTTTACTGGAACCTACGCTGCTTATCCTAAATCTTCCTTGATGCTCTCTTAACCTTTCAAATGAAAAAAAATATGTTGTTTAGGGAGACGAGGACTAAAGAAACCGGAAACACATCTAAGAACAGGTGGAGATTTTTACCAAACAACTGAGGCTTCCCAGCAATTTTTAAGTCCGCGTTCAAGAGAAGCTAAGTTAATGAATGATCTTGTAAAAGATTTAGAAGATGAAGAAGAAAAGAAGAAAAAAGAAGCGGAGGATAGAGAAGAAGAGGATGAAATCAAGCGTAAAAAAGAAGAAGAGATGAAGATGCTCGTTTCGAAACTCGAAGACCTGAAGGGTCCTCCACTTGGAATTGCCGAATATACAGCAGCCTACAAGGTACGAAATGAAATTATTTACCATTTTTATTTCGTTTTTAAAGTATAATTTTCCTAATATTCCATATAATTTTTGTGTTCCAGGTCTTTCCGAGAGAGAGACCAAAGCTAATGAAGCCAGAAGATGAAATCGGCAGGGCTGATGGTTCCAAGATCTCATCATCACCAGTGCACATAAAGTTCGCGTCAAAAATTGATCAGGATCCAGAATACAAATCAAAGTACCTAGATTCATCTCATGATCGACCAGTGTACCGAAAACCACCCCTAACATTAAAACCTGCGCTGGTGTCTTCCAGTCGAGCAAGTGCAAACGCCAGCAGAATGAGCTTCCAAGAATCGAGACGACATGAGCAAGAGCTAAAAAGTGAGGTCAAATCACAATATGTGCCTTATGGTCAAATACCTAGAGTTGAAACTGTGAGGATGCCAACAAATCTACATCTGGAGGGAAATTTGGACCTCAATCCTGAATATAAAAATGCTTATTGCTCTAAACGTGAATCTCTAGTTTCCAACGAGCCTAGGATGCACAGACATCGACAACGCAATATCAGTGCTTCCAAAAACAAGGACAATTATTGGAGGAACAATAATAACAGTGAGCAATTTGGCAGGATCAATGCTGCTGATGATCAAGACGCGTTTCAAATCCTGAGCACCAGAGTTCATGAGGAGAGCATCGTTGGAAAACCTCCTACTGGTAGTAGAAGGTAATTATAGACTTATAGGTTGCACATGCCTAGAAGAAAATATTTTTTGCTATTTTAACCAATCATTTTAATCCAGATGAAATATAGCGTTAAAAACCAACCCCTTCCACTATATCTTCACTTCATTAAGATCTTCAAACTCTTCTCCCCGCCTATCCTCTTTTAATCCTCCTTTTATCTCATCTCGCCGCTCTTCTCAACCCCTACCTTATATGGCGTCCTTCCCCACACCCATTGCTAACATTCATTCCTACCGCGAACATATCTCCTCTCGTCCCCTCACACCCACATCTTCATCATCTCTTTTCTTTTTGCCCTATCCCCGAACATGTCCCAATTATCTCCTTCACTATATTTCGCCTAATCAAGTACATTCGTCCTTACCTCTATTCCTCTTACTTATCACCCCTTAACTTCCTACTCACTTCTTCTCTCATTTCCGCTTCAAGCAGCCGTCCACAACATCTCTCCCTTATCAATAAACTCCCCTCCCCAGTATATTATCCCTCCCAACACCTCTCCCTAAAACTCACCCTGTCCCATCCTTCTTCCTTCTTCTCACGTCTTGCCCTCATATTCACATTCTATCTTTCTTCCCTATACCTTTGCTTATTCCTATTTCCATATCACTCCCTAACACTCGCTCTTGCACTCCCCGTCTTGCCTTTCCTCACTCACCTCTTTTCCTCAAAGTGGCCGTTCAAAAACATCATTCCTTCGTCCCTTAACTCCCCTTGACGTTTAAATTTTCCCAATTTTCTTAGTTCAAGTTCCACCTCAGACAAAAATTAGGAAAATTTGTTTATAACTTTCGTAATTAGTTCAAAAAATGTTATGGATATTCATCTTTAAAATGAGCCCGAGCACATTGAAAAATGTTTAATATTTCGGGAGATACCTAATAATAATAATTTACGAACATACAGTCTGTCAAGTTAAAGCGTGGGTGGCTTTACTCGCAGTCGGTAAGGTGTATCGACATGATTTTGGTGTCAAACTATTAAGAAGAGCTCCCTCTTTCA
>NC_046658.1:83986029-84041899 GCF_010883055.1 Belonocnema kinseyi | reverse complement strand
AGGGAGCTCTTCTTAATATTTTGACACCAAAATCATGTCGATACACCTTACCGACTGCGAGTAAAGCCACCCACGCTTTAACTTGACAGACTGTACTAAGATTTTCCCTTTTTGTAATAACTTTTTAGAGAATTAGCTCAATAACTTAGCTGGTTTATTTTATATAAATTGTGAGCATTTTAGTGCTTCACAAAAAAACCTCCATCCTCATAACTGTACTGTACTTGACGTGTCTGTGTTTTATATTTTACTTTATTGTGTTTAGGATGATTTTATTTTAGTTTATTTATTAACGAACCAGACCCGAAACCGCATTTAAATTGGATTTTCAATATATATATGTAATTATTCCAAATTTTCTTCCTCTTCTTTTCATCTCGCAAAATATAATAATAATAATTATTATCATTGTATTTTTAGCTATAATGAAGATTATACATTTTCTACACCATCGATTTATTTTGTAAACAGAAATATTCGAATACGGAATCTTATTTCATGATGAATTGAATTTTTCTGTTTTTTTAGGCATGGAGAGAAATTTGAAGAAATTAATTCACGGAACTGCTCATTGATTTTATCACATCTTTGGCGCGATAACAATTATCTTGAAATACTTAATTTTAAAGCAACGGTCGATGCTTTAAAAGGAAGGGTTGCGAGATCTTAATTCTCGCACCAAAGATGTGATCAAATCAAGGAGCAGTTTCGTGAATTAATTTCTCGAAATTTCTCTTCGTGTCGCAAAAGGGAAAATTGTAATTGAAATTGATTTTTTAATATTGAGAAATAATTCTGTTCTCAACATGTTAAGGCTATTTTTTTAATTATGGAGAACTTGTCAGAAGTTTTGGAAAAGTTCAAATAATTAAAAAAATATATTTAGATGCTTTCGAAGTTTTGAAAAGATTTAACAATGATTTAAAATTCGAAGAGATTTTGAAGTTATAAGAAAAATGTAGATTTTTGAAGATTTCGAATAAAAACTCCGAACCTTTCTAAGATTTTCGAAAGGTTTCATCAAAATGAAAAAATTGTCTTCAGATTCCTAGAAAAATTGCAAACGATTTTTAATTTCAAAAATTAATTTTGAGATAATACTTAAAAACCTTACAAAAATGGTAAAAAAGAATAATCTGGAATACTTTAAAGTAATTATGCTGACTTTGGAGACATATGACTAGTAATCAACAACGTCTACTCATTTGCATCTTCAACTAAATATTTATACCCTAGTCAACACCTACTTCTTATACATTGATATTGAGAAGGTTTAGAAGTTTCAAAAAAATTCAGCAATAATTTAAAACTTGCGAAGATTTTAAAAAGTACTGATTTTTGAAGAAGTGAAAAAAAAACTTTTTAGAATTTTGAAAGGTTTCAGGAAAATGTACAAATTTCCTCACTATTCCTAGATAAATTTTCTATAATTTTGTATTATTTTGAATAAGGAATTTTGAAAGAAGTTTAAAAAATATGCAGATTTTAGAATATTTCGAAAAAAGTTTAGAAGCTTTTAAAGAACTATAAAAGCTTTCAACCGAATAAAAAATGTCTTAAGATTAAAATGATTTTTTAATTTGATAAATTAATTTTTAGTGAAGATTTATTAAGATTTCTAAAAATCTAAAAAAAATACCTGCCGGATTTTAAGGCAATTTTTCTAATATTTACACATTGTTTCCAAACATTTATTTTAAAAAATTTTCATTTCTTCCAAACTTCGAAAAAGTCCTAAATGTCTTTTAAAAGTACTCGAATTTTCCATACAAGTTTTTAAAATCCTGTAAAAAAAGATTTCTTGAAAATTTTTTAAATTCTTGTTCGACACATCTGAAATCTGTAAAAAAAACACTTTTTTAATATTCCCAAAACTTGTCGGAAAATTATTTTTATATAACTTTAAACAAAAAAATTTTTCCTTTTTCTTAAATATTTCAATGAAATTTTGGATTCAATTCAAGTGCTCAACACATTTTACCAAAAACACAGTTACTCGAATTGTTATTTTTTATTAAATAAAGATTTTTCACCCGCAAATCGAAAAAATACACTGTTAGAATTTAGATTGCAAGAGAAGAAGTAGAAAAAACTATACTACAATCTTTTTTTAAGGTCTTAATATTATTTTATTTTATTACTCACATGTACATCCTTTTTCGATATTTACATAGGGAATTGAATTTTACTGAGTATGCCTAAATTTCCCCTTCCACAGGAAATCGAAAGACACTAAACTAACTTAGCCCCAATTACCCCAACTCTCAATAATAAACGTTCAGAGATGACTGACTTGCTCAATTCCGTGGAGTCCATAAATCCTATACTGCCTGCATTCACATGTTTATTAGAACCGCTCGAATCCTTCTGAAAATTTGGTGCGAGGAATAGAAAACTACAGAAAACCAAAATTCTTGAGCACAGCCGTTTACTGTAAGGCAAGTTTGAATGTAGACATACACTAGCTTCGCGTTCCCATCCCACATCCATGCTTGGCATGAAACCTCTCGCTCAAAAACCGTAAAACCCATTAAAAACACGTGTAAGCGAGAATCCCGAACGATCACCCATCCGAGCGCTAACTGTGCCCGTCCGTACTTAACGTTCGAGACATCAGAGTCTCACTTTGCAATCTAAACATATTTGCCTGTACAAAAAATATTATTAGTTTTTTTTCAGAAAAATTAAAAAAATCTCTATTTTTCAGAGGATCCAGATCATCTATAACACAGCGCCCATCTGTAGACGCAGGAGATCGATCAATCCTGCGAAATCGATCACCAAGTCCAACCTTTCGTCTTCACGTTACAAATGTGGACGACGAACCCAGAGGTTTTGTCCGCCGGCGAAGATCTTCGTCTGTACAGTCTTCCGAGAAGATACGCACGACTCATGATGTAGAAGATACTGATGAATCTCAGAGGCCTTATTCCCCCAGTTTTGCTAAAGAAATAAGGGGTTATAGTGCCAACGGCCAAGCATTCGTCGTGTTAGACAATGGCGTGAATGAAACTCCTAAAATAAATAATAACAATCTAAATGAAAAACGTAGAAGAAGAACTGACAGCAATTTTAGTGTAGAAAGCTCTTTACCTATAAGAACTAGTCGAACCAGGAATAAAACTCCTCCTAACTGGATGCCAACTTGGTACGAGAGCAGTAGTAGTTCTACTGGGAAAATCGAATAGAAACGAATAGAAGAGTATATTGCATGTCGTCAATTTATTAGTAATTTTTATCAAGCAGAAGAACGAATAGAGTTTCAGAGATACTTACCGGTAAAATTGTTTTGCAAATCCGTCCGGCTATACTGTATAATAGTATATCCTTTTGATATAGAGCCTATTTTTTTCTATACGATTCCACATTTTTAATCGCAATTAGAAAAAAGTAAAGATTCCAGAATTTTGTATGCGTCTTTCTTTTTATACGCTAATCCGAACTAATTTTACATGCAGATAACTATTAGAATATAATATCTTTTGCAATGTTTGCAAAGTTGAAGATTCCTACAGATATAATAAATCGACGAAATTATATTACGTTTTTGAGTTTTCCAGTAATAACTGTACAATCCTTTTTCATTAATGACCATTTTTTTGACGTGCTGAACCTTATACTATTGTAAGGATGCATAAGATGTGTGTGATCCCACCCCCTCCCCTTCCTCATCCTTACGTACGGTTGTATATGTTTTTACTCAATATATAAATTATTTTCACTATAAACGGGATTTGAAAGAAATTGTACAAGATTGCAAGAGATTTTAAGGTATTTCAAAAGACTATAATAGAAAATCGCATTAAGAACGGCGAAATAATATTTTTTCGCTCCGAGATTTAGAATTACACAAAACTCTCGCTTTCAGTACAGTGTCGGGGGTTGCCTGCAAATAGCTTCGTTTTGAATTCGGGGGGATCCAACCATAAAGAGTCAGGGCCGTCTGAATCGTTTCCAATTTGAATGCATAATATTACGCAATATAATAGACTGAGTACTCGCACACGACGACCCTTCCAAGGCGAGAGAAACTGCGTGGGCCAGAAGTTCTAGGAAGGCCGGGAAGGGGGGGAGGGGTACGAATTCGAGAGTTTGGTGCATAATTAGGAACTTGAAGAATGGTATGCTGGTGTGGATGGTACTACCGCTGAAATACTCAAGAGCGGACAAAAACCATTTGTCTGCAAGGCTAAGCGAGCTGATGAATATATGTGCTTTTAAAGGGTAAGTTTCATTTAAAGAAAGTAATCATTTAAATAATAATAATAATAATAATAATAATAATAATAATTTAAAGAAAATTATAAAAAAGATTTTCTACAAACCCCACCTCTTTTATTCTTTCAAATACTTTTGAACAGTTTTAATTAATACCACAAAGGCACCTTATCACCATCATACGGGCTAAACCACTTTTGAGGCCGGGAGAATTTTTTGTCTAAAAATGTTATTTTTGACTTTTTCAAGTAAGCTATGACAAATATCGCAAAAGAATAAGAGACATTTTTTATAAAACTTCTTTAGACGTGCAAAATTTTGTCTAACATTTTTTGGTATCTGTCATTGTTTCCAATCAAAAGTCGAAAATTTGTTTGTAAGAAAAATAAATTCTCTTGACTACCAAATTTATTTAGCAAGGCTCAAACTTACAAGATATCTTTATTGTCAAAGTACAAGTTCAAGCTAAACTGGTAGAAAATGAAAAGGCGGCATTTTTGAGAAAATCAATTCTTAATTTTTTCAGCAAAACCGCTGCTATATTGTTAACTTTAAACCTTTTTTTCAATTTTATTGTGGATTATAAAGAAAACGATTAACGATATTAAAATCAAAGACAAAATAATAAATGACTCAATTGGGCCCAAAGTTATTGAGGTTCAAAGAAAAAAATCGGGGTTTTTTTAACAAAGCACAAAATTCAAAGACGCATATTTTTTTTTGCAAATCAGAAAAATATGTATCGCCAAATTTCCTCAAAAAACAACATATTTCGTTCCCAAGAGATTATGCGTTTTCAATTGTAGGACCCTCTCTGATTTTAAATTATTCGGCCTTATCATTGTTTTTATCAATTTTCTCTTAGAATAGAGCTAGAAATTACCAGCTGTTTCACCAATTTTCCTCTTTTTCTCCAATTATCAATTATAGTGGTCCAACACCTACTTTATTTTAACAAAATTAACTGTTCAAAAAATTTATTATTAATGTTAATAATATTCGATATGAATAATGCCAGAAAGTTGCGGTTATTTCTAAAATTTTCAAATATTTGTCTACTTTTCACTTAGAGGAAGTTAATAATTAATTCAATTCAAGAATAATTATTGAAACAAATTATTATTGTTTATAATTATCATCTTTATTAATGCTAGGTAGTTACGGCTTCGTGTGAAATTTTTAACTTCTTACCCACCTTTTACTTAGAAAAGTAATTCGTAATGCAAGTTAACAAACATAGCCCTTTAAACATTTTATTATTGTTTATAACTATATTCTCTTAGATAAATGCTATATTATCATCGATGAAGCGTTTTTTCTCCATGAAAGGAGATTCAATAAATTATTTACTTCACTTTAATTGAAAATTGGACAAAAAGTAGATTTTTTTACTGCTATTTTCTAGCATTATTCTAAGAGAATGTTATTCAAAAAAATAATAAATTATTTGAAAAATTGCGTTTGTTAACATTTCTTAAGTATTAGCTCACTCTAATTGAAAATTGGGCAAAAAAAGGAACATTTTTTAACAAACCGCGACTTTCTAACTCTATTCTAAGAATAATAAAAAATTGTTTAAACAATTTATATAAGTAAAAAGTAGTATCCTATATATTATAAATGATTTATATTTTTTTCAAACCAAATGAGACATTGAGTCTAATAAAGCATAGCACACAATTTCAATAAATATTTATATTTTATTAACAAATTAATTTTTATTGACAATTAAAATGTTAAGGCTACCCTAAACTGAATTATTTTTTTATTTAAAATTGTAAAGATAATAATAAAATTTTTTAACTAACACTGTCGAAAGTTTTATCGACCCGAAGGAAATTTGACAGAATCCTTAAATACTAATTGCATTGATTCTATATAAACCTTTTGAACATAAACTTGAATGTTTTTGACCTGCAATTCGGAAATGCGATTTGATTTTGGTTATTTAAAATTTTTTCATAATCTCTTTCAAGCAGAACTCCGTATCCGGATCTTTCGGCTAGTTTGATGGATGCATCGGATGAAAAGCAATTCGCTGAAAGATTAATTCCATAATTCCGGCAAATGTCCTCCCTAATTAAAAGTTAAAATATTATAATTACACTAGCAGAAAATTCAAGCGCGTGTTCACTTCTCTTGCTTTTTATTTCCTAACATTAAAAGTATAAACAATTTAAAAATCCATTATTAAACTAATTTTTAAATATTAAATTCAAACATGTTTAAAAAAATTATTAATAATTTTAAATTGTAAGATTTGAATTGAAATATATATATATATATATATATATATATCTTGAACGATTTTGAATTGAGAACGTTTCAATTCAAATTATTCTAGATTAGGTAACATTTTGAAAAAAAGGATAATACTTCAGATCAAATAAAAAAGAATTACACAAGTATAATTTATGAATAAAAGCGTTTAAATCTGGATAACTTGAAATTGAAAATTTTCAAAACAAAGGATCTCAAAATCGTAACATTTCATATTAAAATTTTGAAATTTAGAGTTTAATAACACTAAAAACCTTGAAATGTATAATAGACTTAAGTCATTATGTAGAAGTTTATATATTGAAATCGAAAATGTTTGAGTCAGTGCTCATTTAGTATCAGTTCTCATTTAGTGAGATAGAGACGGAGGGTACACACCCTGTCATCCTTTTAATTTTATTATTTAACGACTCAAACGTTTTCGATTTCAATATACAAACTTCTACATAATGACTTAAGTCGGGAAGAAGTCAATAAAATAATGTTTTTCCTTATCAATACTGATTAGTTGTTTCCCAGACGTTAAATTAACAAATTTTACATCCCGAAATTCTTTTCATAAATTAAAAATTATATTTTTTCTAATTGGAAACTTTCAAAATGATTAATTATTGATAATTAGTGCAAATTAATAAATTAATAAATCAATAAATCACGATTTGTAAAATTTAATCATTACAGTCTAAAATGTAGAATTAATAACTTAAAAACAAACGATAAACCATTAAGATACAAGGGGCTTCAATTCGGACACAAAGGGACAGGATGAATGAAAAGTAGATTATATATATTTACAATATAAAAATAAATATTAATTTAAATGTACTCATTAAATGTAAAAATTAAAATCACATTGATGTTTTTTTTTAATTACCTCACGTCCAGCATTTTTCCACCAAACGACTGTCCTCTGAAAGAAGGCAACACGCTAAGACCTGCAGATGTCAAATATTTGTGTTCTTTTAGTTTACTCTTCACATTAGCTTCCTGAAATAACGGCCAAAGTACTGCATCCATTTGGGAACCCCTTGGCGATAAATAATTTTGCTGTTAAATATATAAAACAATTTTATATTATTATGAATCACTTTCAAGAGGACTCAAGTAATAATTGTGTGCCTCAAAAAAAAAATTTCTTTTATTTGAGAGGACTCATCTTAAAAACCTTCCATTTGTTGAAAAACTAAGAGCATTTTTCCAAATTTGTTTCAAAGGGTCAAATAGGCTCACACGGCTTTTAAATCACCCCCCCCTCCCCCCAATGGTTGAAAAATGCTTTTTTTATGATAGATCATAACATTTTTATTTTGTCTAAAAATTGTCAACATCGGTTTGCGTGTTCGATTCTCGTCTCGCCCTCTGGAAGAGCCTCGGCAGCCCACGCGGTGAACCCTGACCATAAATTAACAAAAAAACTCTTTATTGTTCTAAAAGAACTATGTAATGTTAGAGCCGTAATTAGCCCTTTTCGATAAATTTGAGAGGATAACTTTTCAAACAAGAAAATATTTGACATATTTAAAGCTTAAAACGGCAGTCGGGTCTAGGGCTTACTTAAAACAATCAAAATAGGGTCAATAGTAGTATAAAATTTGAAAAACAGTACGAAAATTGTGTCGTGAAATTTTTTTTTAATTACATCGAGGGATTTACTATATTTTTATTTAATATACAATATACATCTCCCATGAAATTTCGTGAGATAAATTTAAAAAATTCTGAAATCTGTTGTTGACATTGTCTAAAGATTTCTGGAAAACTCGTCAATTTTTTTACATCCCTTAAAGTCCGTAGAAATCCCTTGAAATCCTATTATTTCTTTTTAAATCCGTTGGAGTCCTTTAAATCTATAAAATTCCCTGGAAATTTTCTGAAATCCCTGAAATCTTTAAAAATCCTTAGAAATCTCTCGGAATTATTTGTTTCCTAAAGTTCTCTAGAAATCGGTTGGAATCCCATGAATTCTTTTTAATATCACTGATATCCTAGATACCTTTTTCAAATCCTTTTAAAATTTTCAAAATCCTACGATGTTATTTAAAATAACTTACAAAATTTAAAAATTCGTTAACTTCATTGGAGTTAAAAAAAACTTTAAAATATTTTTTTTTCAATTACTTTATTTCCAATTTTAAATAATTTTAATTAAATCGAAAGTTCTGACAAACAAATCTGGTGAAATCTCCAGTAATTCTACAAAAATCGAATAAAATTCCGGAAAAACGTCTTAAAATCTATAATATCTTTCAAAAACGATGAAATCTTGGAAAACCTTTGAAATCTGGTAAAACCCACAAAATTAGTTGAAGCCTTTGAAACTCTATTGAAATCTTTGAAATTTTTTTTAAATCCTTAAAAATACCCTAAAAATAGTTATATATAACTATTATTATTATTAAAATCCATTAAAACTGACTGAAACCTATTAAAAACCTTGGAGTTTTACTGAAATTTTATATATTCCTCGGAAAACTCCCCAATTTTTTTAAATTCTTGAAAGCCTATAGAAATTTATTATAATCCTACATAATCTTTTAACTTCATTTGAAATCCTTTGAGTCCCTCAAATATCGTACAATTTCTTTATTTTTTCGAAATGTTCATACCTTTTCGATTCGCTAAAATTTATCCCGACCATTGAAACTAGAAAATTCGAATTCTTAAGGCTAAACATTTTTTCATCTAAAGTAATCAAAAGTAAAGTTGTAATTAATGCACTCAGGTTGAAATCTTTTGAATTTAAAATTATTGAAATTAGAGCTTGAAACCTTTTTAATTTAGAATTATTTTTTAAATCCTTTCAAACTTTGAAAATCCCTAAAACCTTATACAATCCCGTTCAACATCTTGAAATGTTTAATATTTTTTTAATTCCTTTAAAAATGTTTAAATCTTTGAAATCTTTTGCGATCTCATAAAATACCATAAAATCCGTATAAATCCCTAGACGTCCCTTATAATTTAGTTTAATTAACATCTCAACATCCCCAGAAATTCATTGAAATTCACTCGAATTGCTTGAAGTCTTCGAAATCTTTTGACACCTGATACTTGTAAAATATCCTAAAATATTTCAAATCAATTGAAGTCCATCAAAATTTTATAAATCCTTAAGTCCTTGGATATTCTATAAAATTGCAAATCCCTAGAAATAATTTAAAGTCACATAAATAATATCTCAAATTAATCAAAGTCAAATAAGTAATATCTCTTTTAATGTTTTCAAAACTCATGAAAACTTTGAAATCTTTTGAAAACTTTAAATTCTTCCAAATTATGAAAACTTTAGAAAATTCATTTTTTAAGGTGGCGAATATATCATATAATCAGTTAGCGAAGAAGTTTGAAAATATGTGTAAATACCAAGTGAAAAACAGTAAATCTATAGCATTAGTGAGCAATTTGCGAAAATAGGAGCATGAGCGTCATTTTTTTGCAAAATTGTAGTAAAATATGTGAATCTTTAAGAAAAAATTAACAAATGTTAATAATTTCGTGATTGTAATTTAAAATTTCTTTAGATCATTTATTTGTTTAATTAAATCACATATGTATCATTCAATTTTAAAAAAGGTACGTTTTGTTATTATTATTACACCATTAAACCATTTCCCTTTCTGGGTAGGCGTGACTCACTCGGTGGGGAAGGGAGTAATATGAGAAAGGGACATCGAATTTTTAGATTGATCCAGATTTCTCGTGTTATTTATTTAAATAACACGTTCGTTCCGCAACACTGCTCCGACCAAGGTTGCTGATCAATCTCTCTAGCCATCACTCCAAGTGAAGATCCTCACAAAGTCGTAATTGTAATACTGGTATTTTACAGACAATTTTGTTCCATAAAACATTTTCTGAATAACTAATGAAATTTTCCTCGTGAAAATGCAAATTATAAACTGTAGGAAAAAATGGATACGTACGTTTTTTAGTGAAATCTTACGTCCGTGTTAAAGTTACACACTCTTACGATAGAAAGTTTTACTAAATGAGGGTATAACATTCCAAAAAATAGTCCTTACGTAATTCACAGATGACCCCTTAAACAATATGAATATTTTACTCACCCTAAACTTTGCGAAAACAGCTTTGTCATCTTTTGTCTCCACAAGTAAAATATTGACTCCAACAATTATAGATTTTTCTCCGTTTGAATTATCGGTAAACATGCCAATGCTAATGCCTTGTTTCAAAAATAATCTCCAAAGTAATCTTTGGTCATAAACCAATAGTGGATCATCCCTTGCTTCTGTAAAAAATCATTCTAATATATATATATTAAGAGAATACGTACAGCAAAAAGAAGAATTATATGTTTATAATTTTTTTCTTCAAGCTCCACTGTAAAGTTTGATAGAATATCGAATATATCGGTCAATTATTGAATAATTTACATTAAAAATTTAAGAATCAATGAAAAATCAGTGAAAAATAAATTGTACACTCAAGAGAAAAAGTTTTCTTGAAAGAAAAGCATCATCCTCATCATACGGAGA
Source organism: Belonocnema kinseyi (assembly GCF_010883055.1). Taxonomy (NCBI): domain Eukaryota; kingdom Metazoa; phylum Arthropoda; class Insecta; order Hymenoptera; family Cynipidae; genus Belonocnema; species Belonocnema kinseyi. The sequence continues at coordinate 84,030,905 of NC_046658.1, read as the reverse complement.
ATTCGTAAGTAGATCCGAAAAATCTGAAATTTTTATTTTCTGTGTCAAATTACTGATGCCAGAATAAAAGTTAAACTTAGAGACATTTTTTGTTCTTTTTTCTGCCTTATTTCTGATTTTTTGGTCGATAATTTTGATATTTATAAACACGGGATGAGAGGGAAAAAATTATTTTGTATGCAAAATTTCCGATCGTATTATGGTCCTGAGTTTTTACAGGGATCTCATGCAATGGAAGAAAATAATTCTCTGTCATTCATTGTTTTTTTCCCGAATCACAAAAAATATTTAATTAAAGTTATCAAATCAAAACTGAACTGTAAATTAAAAACACTCCGACTCTTGAATTTTAAACTTTCTAAATTAAATCTTTAAAAAAGTGTATTCAAAGGCCTAATAATTTACATGCATAAATTTAAGGTTTTGATCGTTATCAACTATGTTAAATTAAATGCCATTCAAAAACAAATATTGCAATTTCAAACTTTTATAAATTGAACAGTCGAAAGATTTCTGATTAAAATATGAATCCACATTAAATTGAAAAGTGAATAAATAACCTTATAAATTTTGAAAAATATATCTTTTCGAAGCATTCTGAAGCTCAAAACAATAAAAGGGGAACAATTTTAATTTTTATAGTCGTTTAAACCTAACTTACTATTAAATCAGGAGTTAAATTATTTTTATCTTAAGTCGTGTGATATCAGTAATTGTTCATTTTTTATTTATACATGGAAATTCAAAAATTTCTCTTACAGATTAAAAAATTAACAAAATCGATAATTTAAAATAACGTACAAAGTTTAAAATTAGCAATCTGAAATTATATCGATTCAAGGCTCACAAGAATTTACGTTGGAGACAATTCACTTTAAAATTGTTTAATTATCAATATTTTAATTATAATTTATCATTTTAAATAAACACTCAAATATTTTTAAATGTTGAAAAATGTCCTTTTTTATTTGAAAAAAAGGTCAAATTACTTGGAATAAAAATGGAATATTTCAGACTGAAGCAATATTTAAAGATTTGATTTTAAATTGAACATAAAACTTTAATTATGAATCTATTAGCTTGAAATTATTTCAAAATTGAAAATATTTCATAAAGTTTCAATCGGATTTTTATATTTGTTCAACTATTAATGCTTGCGAATCCAAACAGTTAAATTTTTAACGTTTATATCTTCATTGTTTAGTTTTAAGCAGATTTAGAGGATCCACTCTGTTTCAAAATTATTTTTTTTTAACTCTTGAATTTTGACACCGAATATATGAGTTTCCATAAAAAAAATAACATTCGACCAGATAATTAAATTTTCAACCAAACAAGTGAATTTTCAACAAAAAAGATTAACTTTTTTCATTTTAAATATTAGTAAAATTGCACATATGACAAGTTTTTTTATTTTAATTGTACAGTAACGAATAACTTCTCCCTCAGAAATTGTGAATAAAATTTAGATCCGTGAAATAAAAATCTCCAATTTTCGATTTCGGTCATGAAAAATGAGGACATAGCACAACCAATAAAAAAATATGGACGGTGATAAAAAAAAATACGAAATTTTCTGATAAATCAGGATGTTTGGTTACAATAATCAGCCTAGTAGGTATGTATTAAATTATTGTGCAATTAATTTTGCAAATACTTACTCATACATTCAAATTGTGGTTCATCTGCCAAATAATAATCGCACATATGATCTAGGACTTCCTCGAATCTATCGGATGGAATCTCTTGAATTTTAAATTTGGTGGGTTCTCCATTTTTGTAACCATCAACAACTTTCCACACGTTCAACGGTCCAGGTGGTCTTCGCCAAGATGTATATGGGACTATTGGATTTACTTTATTTTCCAGAATTGCTCTGTCCATTTTTGTTTAGCAATAAAAAAACGCCAATTTAATTAAAACTTAAATGCGTACTTCTTTATATTGGCAGAATATCGCACAAGAATAAAAAAAGATCTTGAAGACTCAAGCCTGAAGAGTGAGTGATCTGCTAGGCATGGAACGTAACATTTACGTTGCTGCAACTGATCATTAAAAGATGTAGAAGACGGACAGATGACAATTCCGCCCCAGCTAACTGCGTATGACTCCCCCTCTTGACGGCTTCTCCTCACTCAACCAAACTGCTGCCGCCGAGCTTGGTCAGCGGGAGTTCATTTTACCTAATGAGGACTAAAATGCGAAATATAACATTTTTAAATACATCACTTGGTAAATTACAAATACAATATTCGAAATCGGTGAACTATAACGATTCCAAATAAATATTATTTTACTGAAAAAGTTGAAAATTAAAGAATAAATGTTTCAGTTTATGTGGAATTTTATGGAAACTTTTTCAGTGTACTTTACTCAAATCAAATGCAATAGCTTTAATTTATTGGTGCAAATTATACATAACCTCGGGAAATTCTGAAAGCTAAAATTTGGCCCAATTTGGAATCTCATTAACAAACAATATAAATTTTAATTTATTTCTCGATCAATTACATTGCTCAAAATTATCCTTTTAATAGCTTGTCTTAAAACGTTTGTTTTTGTTTTATACAGAAAGTGAATAAAACAAATTAAAATTAGAAATAATAATTATATTTCCCACTATGTATAACTTTTTTGCCTGGTTTATTATGATGAATATTATGAATTTTTGTAAATGAAAATTAATTGAAACTACTATTTTCACACACAAAAAGGATGTTCATAAAATATAGTTAATAAGTTTTCAAACAGCTAAGTTTTATCTTTCGGAATTTCCATAAGTTTAGTAAAATATTGCATCAATAAATTAAAGCTACTGCAGTTGATTTAAGTAAAATACACTGAATAATTTTCCAGAAAATATCACATAAATTTAAACATTTATTTGTTAGTTTTTAACTTTTTAAGTAAAAAACATATAGCTGGAATCGTTGTAATTCACAGGTTTAAAATATAATATTTGTAAATTACCAAGAGTTAAATTTAAACATTTTTATTTTACGAATTTTAGTCCTCATTTGGTCAAAAGGACTCCCGCTGACCAGGCTTGTCGGCATCAGTTTGGCAGATTGAGGGGGAGTGACGTAGTGGAGGAACCTGTAATTATTCACTATTTGGACCCCAGTTATTCAGCAGAATTATCATCATACTGTCGAATATTAATTGTTTAAAATTCACCATAAAGTACCTATACAAGTAATATTTTCTCAATAGTATATGGAAAATAACTCAACATTTGCATTTGGATTTTTAAATCCAAAACCGGATCAGAAGACATTACTGGATTCAAAACTCGATAAAAACTTCGTTTCATTAATTTCTTGACAAATTTGATGAATAAGCAACATTTGAAAAATTAAGAATATAGCAAATTGTTTGCGTTTATTTCTTTGGGGAAAAAGACGTAAAAGATAAGGGAATTATACTGGATGACATAATTTTGCAGAATTTTTAAAGTTCCGAATGTGGAAAAATACAAAAAAATTATTACTGAAAGAGACATTTTTCGCAAAATAAAAATTATTAGAATTTCAAATTCCTGAAAGAAAATAAAACTACCATAATGTTTATTCCCGAAATATTGAAACCCGACTTTTCATGTTACCGAAAATAATAAATTGTCGAATTTTCAAATTGCCAAAAATAGTACGTATCAATGTTGGGTAGTAACTTGTTACAATAACTGAGTTACTGAAAATTAACGTTATTTTGGTTAAGAATTTCATATATTTTAATGGAAAATAAATGTATTTGTTAAAAATTCAACTATTTTCTTGAAAACTAACTTTTTTGTTGGAAATTTATATTTTCGGTTTGAAAATGTAATTGGTTAGTTCTACTAGTTGGTTAAAAAATACCGAACATTTTGTTGAAACTTCAGCTCTTTATTGAGAGGTTTTGTTTTTGATTAATAAATTAATCTGTTTTGGTAAAAATATTTTTCTGTCGAAGGTTTAGCTATCTAGTTAAAAATTCATCTTTTCTGGTTGAAAATTTAACTATACTTGGTTGAAAGTTGAACTACTTTGTTAAAAATTCAGTTGCTTTGCTGAAAATTAACTTTTTTGTTGGAAAGTTAAGTCATTTGTTAAAAATTCGGAAAATGGTAGAAGATTCGACTATTTTTTTCAAAATAACTTTAGTTGCAAATTAATATTTTCGGTACAATAATTTCAATATTTGGTTCAATATTCATGTGCTTTGTTGAAATTAAAGCTATTTTGGTAGAAAGTCTAACTATTTGGTTGAAAAGTAACTTTTTTGTTTAAAAATTCGCAATTTGGTTAAAAATAACTTTAGTTGCAAATTAATATTTTCGGTATAATAATTCCAATATTTGGTTCAATATTTATGTGTTTTGTTGAAAATAGAACTATTTTAGGCAGAAAATTCAACTATTTGGTTGAAAAGAAAGTTTTTTGTTTTAAAATTCGACTGTTTGTTAATAAATTAACTTTTGATGAAAACAAATATCTTATGTAATGATGATTCCAACATTTAGTTCAATATTCATGTATTTTGTTGAAAATAGAACTATTTTTGTAGACTCCAAGTATTTGGTTGAAAATTAACTTTGGTTAAAAATGAGTATTTTCGGTATAATAATTCCACAATTTTCTTCCATATTCATGTTTTTTTTTTTTTTAAATCGAACTGTTTTTATAGAAAATTGAGTTGAGAAGTAACTTTTTTGTTGTTCAATTTTCAACTCTTTTATTCAAAAGTGTTCTTTTTGCTTGGAACGTTAATTTCTTCCGGTATTCATATTTAATAATTACTTTAATTTTCGCGCCCTATTCAATGCTGCCATCTACTAGCCGGTGACAAAGCTATTCAAATATATATACACATATAGATGCGGGCAAGCGTTTGGCATGTGTTGTAATTTATGAAAACACGTTTGAGTTAAAAATAGTTTTTTCAAGTTTTAATTATTAAAACCAAAAAAATAATTTAAAATGTCAGATCCTGAACTAGAAGCACTTCGTCAACAACGTATGGCTCAATTACAGTCACAGTACAAAGTAAGTATTACAAAATTAAAAATAATTTCGGAATCTCGTCCAAATGTCAAATAATACAAATGTAACTTGAATTGACTATATTATTAAGTATTTAATTAGTTTTTTCACTTAATAACTCTGTGATAAGGGAACAATGAACAATAGCTTTCTCTAAAAAGGACTGTATTATGTAGAAAAGATGTTATTTACCGAAGGTCAATTTTGAGGTTAGTTGTGTGGGCGATTCGTTTCATGTCGTTTTTGACTGTAAATGGAGTGAAAGCTGTTTTTTAATTCACTTGCAATTACTCTTTCAAGGGTGGTGATGCCGGAGATCAACAGGCAAACGAAGAAAAAAGACAGCAAGTGGCGGATATGAAAAATGTGATTCTTTCTCAGGTTCTTGATCAATCTGCGAGAGCAAGATGTAAGTTGTAGATTGTATCTTATATTTTTTAAGTTTTGTAAATAAGTGTTCTTGTCAAAAAAGCATGTCGTGAGCAAATGCGGCGGAGATTTTTCTCTAGATGGGGGCAGGAGAATAGACTTATAATATTGAATGGCACAATTTGAACATAGTATAATAATATTATACTACATACAAATTGTACATAAATAATAATAAATGAACGATAAATAGTGAACATTAAATAATAAATAGTTATAAAATTCACGTTGCAAAAGATTTCAATAATTTCACAAATATTACCAAATGATTTTAGAAAGATCAGGGTGGCCGCTAGACCGGGAAACCTGGAAAACCGACAATTTTATGAGACCGAGGAAAACCGGGAATTAAGCCGGTATTTCAATTTAAAGAATTTAAAAATGCAGTTTTAAAGGTTAAAAAAATTAAAAATTAGAAGTTTTTAAAATCAATGATTTTTGAAATAAAAAACAGGATGGCTGCCGGATTGGGAAACCGGAAATTTTACGAATTTTTAGAAGAAAAATCTGTCCAAGTTTGATTTTAACAGTTTTTCAAATAATTAAAGTGCAGTTTTGAAGATTTAAACAATTAAAAATTAAAAGCATTTGAAGTTGAAAATTGTTGATAATAAACAGTTTCATTTTATCAACTGTAAATATAAATAAATCCATTATTTTAAATTATAGAAATTATAGAATATAGAATCTGAACAGTAATTGATTTGACCAACCAATTCTAGATCCGTTCAAAATTTGAAAATTTCCAGATTGTAACTGTTTCAATCCGAAACTCTTAAGAAGAATTGAAATTAATATATCATTTATTTCGATTATTTTATTAAAACAAAAAAAATTTCATGATTTATCAATAATATATTTTTAATTCAGAGTTTCAGATCTTCCCTTATATTATTTTTGATATTAAATTTAATAAATAGATTGATTAATATATTATTTCTATTAATTTTTTTAGCCATTAACAAATTTAAAAGTGCGTTTTACTATTTTCAACTTAAAAATAAATCCATAATAATACAGTCATAATTAAAGGTTTTTATTAAACTTAAAATATTGTTAGTCTAAATTATTAAATTTTTATCCCATTTAATTTGAAATTTCCTTATGTAGAAAAAGAATATGTATTTAATATTTAGCGATGTTTCACTGTTCATTTAAGACCAGTAAATTGAAACCAAATCTTTAAAAGAAAACAATTTAAAACTGAATTGTTTTACATAGAAAGCTTTGAATCTTCAGATTTTCGAAGAACTTTTGTACTTTAAGCTTACAAATTTTTATTGTTCTATTTAAAAAGTGTTTAATTTATAAGTGAAATTGTTAAATTTTGATGCACAAATAACAATTGAACACTTATTCTTTGTAGAAAAAATTTGAGTAATTTCAAGAGATATTTAGAAGTTTCGAAAAGATTCAAAATTAATTAAAAACTTGAAATTATTTTAAAAGTAATATAAACGAAGTCTATTAACATTGTTTTCAGAACTTCTAAACATGCTTTAAAATAATTCGAAATTTTCCTACAATTTTTGAAAATCCTGCAAATTAAAAAAAAAAGATTAAAAATTAACTTACAAAATTGAAATGATTCCAAGTAATTTAAATGAAGTGTTTTAACATTTTTTTCAGAACTGCTGAATATATTTTAAAATTAGTCGAATTTTTCCCACAATTCTTGGAAAATTCGGCAAATTAAAAAAAATTCTTAAAATCTTTCAGGTTCTTCTTTGATAATTTCTTAAATCTCTTAAAATCTTCTTAAACTTTCTATTACAATAATTTTTCAAAGTGAAAAATCATTTTCAATTTTCCTGAGAATCTTAAGAATTTTTGTTATTATTTTGAAGTCTTTCACAATTCTTTAAAAAAATCTAAATTTTTTTTTGAAATTTGTAAAAATATACATTTTATTTTTAATTCGGCTGTAAGTATTTGAAATTATTTCAAGTTCTAAATTTAATTCGAATCTTTTTAAAACTTCTAAATATCTTTAAAAATTACTCTAATAATTTTACAAATAACAAGTGTTCTATTGTTATTTTTAAATTCAAATTTTCGTTTAAATTTGCAGGATTTTCTAAAAATTATGGTAAAATTCAATTCATTTTGAAATATATTTTAAAGTTCCGAAAAAAATTCATAAATTATTCTGAATTTGGAAAAATTTTAAGCCACTTCTAGATTTCTGAAGATTTTAAAATAAAATTTTAAAGCTATTGAAGGATGCTTAAAATATTTAAAATAAAACTAATTTAGCTTCTAATTACATAAATGTTAAGTTAAAAAAATTATTTTTCAATTTTTAATGTGTCTCGCTTAAAATTACTTAAAATAATGTAATTTTGAAAATTTTTAAAGTTCATTGCTTGATTCTTTAATTATACTATTGAAATTGTTAACGTGGATTTATATTTTTGGAACTTAATCTGAATCTTTGAACTCTATAATTGTTCAAATTTCTGAAATTTGTAATTTATTTGCATTTTATTTAACATTGTTTAATTGAAAAGTGTTACTACCTTCCATTTGGAAGGTGTAAATTTTTGAGCATTTGAATAAACCATTTTTGAATTAGAAATGTTTTAACTTTAATTTTTAAAGTTTGGAATTCAAGGGTTCCACTTTGAATGCTTTAATTTGTTGTTTATTGTTTATTACATTATATGGAAAAATGTTTAGAATATAGTTTGATTTTTTAAATTTCATTGGCCGTGAAAAATGTTTGCTATCAAAAATTTTACTAAGTATTCAAAGATTTCGGATAGATTTAAAAGATTTTAGAAAGACTTTAATGATTTCACAAACATACAATATTTTCACAAATATTACCAAATATTAAATAAATATTTTTTATATTTCTCTAAGATTTAAAAAAGATTTGTAATATTTCGCGAAGATTTTCGATATATTTGAAAGATTTCACAAAGACATTAATGATTGTCCAAAGATTTCACAAACATTTCTATAATTTTATTAATATTACCAAATATTTAGCGAAGATTTCGAATGGAATTAAAAGATTTCACAAAGGCATAAATGATTTCACAAAGAGTTCAATAATTTTAAAATTAAATTTTTTTCTGAGAAAAGATCTATTTTCGTCGTTCCACTGCGAATCGAACCACAGAACTTCTGATTGCCGGTTGGGTGTTTTTCTATGTAGTATTTTCTGTTATTTGAAGGTGACCTTCTGGTGACCTCTGATGATAATACAGATTCCTTTAGATTTCAATAATTTCACAAATATTTCAAACATTAAAAAGATTTCAATGATTTACCAAAACATTAAAAATATTTCGCAAATATTTCAATGATTTTTTAAATATTTCGAAGATTTCGAAAAGTTTAAAAATATTCCAGAAAGACTTTCATGATTTCCAAAAGATTTCAACAATTTAACAAATATAACAAATATTAGAAAAATATTCTAAATATTTTATAAATCGCCCTCCCTGGGCGATTTCTAAGGAGGGAAGTCATTGAAAAGTCAGGGAATGTTATTGGTCAGTGAAAATCAGGGGATTTTGAAATAATGGTTCAACACTGATAAATTGAGGTCAGTACAAATTACTGAATTTTCTTGAATTCTTTTGAAACATTTAATGGTAAGGAATTTTCAAGGGATTTAAAGCGATTAAAGGGATTAAAAATAATATCGTATGATTAAAAATATTTTTGGGTATTATAAAAGATTCCGAAGAATTTTCAAAAGATTCCAATAATTGGATGAGATTTCAAAGGATTTTGATATATTTTTAAAACATTACAGGAATTTTCAAGAATTTGAAATATTTTAGGGTATTTTGAAATGTTAAAAGACATTGTCAACAAATTTTATGTTGTTTTTGAATAATTTACTATAATTTATGGCGATATGGAACGATTATATAGAATCTATAAGGGTTTCGGATATTTCAAAAAAATCTCCAGGAATTTCAAAGAATTCGTTCACAAGGACTGATGGGTTAAGTAGTATTTCAAAGACTTTCAAATATTTAAAAGAATTTCCCAAGTTAAACCAAACAAAATATTTTAAAAGATTATAAGGATTTTGCAATTAATTTCAATCATTTGAAGGGGTTTATAAGAATTTGAAAAATTTTAGGGTATTTAAAAAAATGCCAAGGCATTTTTAAGAGCTTTATAAAGTTTCAATGTATTGGAAAAGATTTCAAAGGATTTTACATATTTTTGGGGTACTTAAAAAGATTTCAAGAACTTTTTAAGAGTTTTAAACAATTTCAAGGCATTTCCATGGATTTTAATCATTTTAAGGGTTTTAAAAAAATATGAGATTTTAAAGTATTTTCTAAAATTTCAGTAGATATGGAACAATTTTATAGGAACTACTCTATGGGTTTAGTCTGTTTTAAAAGATACCAAGGAGTTCAATGATTTTAAGGAGTTTTAAAAGCTCTCCAGGTATTTTAATATTTTTTCCAGAATTTTAGAAAATATCTTGAGATTTTGTATAATTTCATGGGATTTATAATGTTTTATAATGGATATTAAATAATTTATTCGTCAAATATTTTAAAGAGTATTAAATGTTTTATAATATTTTAAAAGATTTAAAGGATTTTTTAATGTATTTAAATAATATGAAGGGATTTCAACGGTTTTTTAAGACTTTAGTTGACTTGAAAAAATTCCAAGGAATTTTTCAGATTAAACAAATGTCATTTTAAAAGATTTTAGAGGTTTCAAGAAATTTCAGATATTTTAGGGTCTTTTGAAATATGGTATGACATTTTTAATAAATTTCAATAATTGAAAGGAATTTCACAGAATTTTAAATATTGATGGGTATTATAAATAGATGACAACGCAATTTGAAAAAAAATTCCATGCGGTTGTAACAAATTTCTTGGAATTTTCGGAAGAGATGGAACAATTTTATAGGATTTATAATGTTTTAGGATATTTTAAAATAATTCAAATATTTCAAGTTATTTTATAAGATTTTAAAGAAATGTAAAGATTTTAGGATATTTCAAAATATTCCAAGGAATTTGCCATTGATTCCAATGATTTTATGAAATATCAAAGAATTTCACAGATTTTAGAGTATTTAAAAAAATGCTGTGTAATTTTGAAGAGCTTTAAAAATTTTGAAGAAATTTAAAAATATTTCAAAGATTTGAAATATTTTTGGAGTAACTTTAAAAATTCTAAGGAATTTTCAAGAGATTCTAAAGCTCAAAAAGTATTTTAATAAAAAATTTCAGTATCTCTTGAAATATCATAAGTTTTTATGTAATCCCATGACATTTTATAATATTTTAAAATTAGATTACACCCTGAATTCTTGTCAATTTGTGTGTATTGCCTTGAATTCTTAAAAATTTGATCAAATCCTTTTGAATTATTTCTAAACTCATTTCAAACTTACTGAATTCAATTAATTTTTTCACGTGTATGCATTTTTTTTAATTCAAAATTTTTTAATTTACCTCACATTTTTATCAATTTTATCGGATTGGTCTCATATCCCTTAAATTCATTCAAAATTCACTCCAATTTTACTGAAATTGATGAAATTCTTTTTTTTTAAATAGATTTTAATTTTTTTAATTTAACTTGAATTCACTTTTAGTTACTGTTTCGGTTTAAGTAGGTCACTTTTTTAGTATTTTGAATTAAATTAGATTGTGACAGCCGTGATAATAATAAAAAAATTATAAGTTTGAGATTTGTTTCATTTCTTGGCGGGTGGAAATCCTGAAAATCTTTTTGTAGGATCGCTGATTATTTATTTGATATTTTTTGGTCTTCTAGTAAATACTCTGTCTCTGGGTAAACCAGAAAAAGGAAAGATGGTCGAGGAACTGATCGTGAATATGGCAAAACGAGGACAATTACCTGGTAAACTAGGCGAGCAAGAGTTAATCGGCCTTCTTGAAAGTGTCAGTCAACAAACAAAAAAGACAACAACAGTCAAAGTTAGTGTAAAATCGATAATAATCATAAAAGGTACACTACCACATAATTCACTAATCTTTTTAAAAAATTTCAGTACGACAGACGCAGAGCGGCTTTAGATTCGGACGACGACTTATAGCACTAGGAAATAAGACTACACTTATGTTTAATACTACGCTTCTTCGTTTAATTGTCAGGTAGACGTATTGCCTTTTTTTTTCTTTTTACAAACAAAAAAATAAAATTTAATGACACCTCCCAAAAAGTGGAGGCAAAATCAAATATTTGGTGAGATAAGTTATCAATTTAGTCTCAATATTCACATGGTTTTTATTATTTATGGAAAACAATAAGGACACATTTGAAATACACACATGTTTCTGAAAAACTTTGCAACTTTAACATTTGCTATTTTTTAATATTATTCACTCGTTCACTGAGTATAATTGTCCTAATTCTTAAAAAATTATAAAAATGCTTTTCATATTCATTTCGGCAATTCAAGCACATCACTTCAAAACTTATTAGAAAAAGAATTTAAATAAAAAAACAATTGGAATAAAAAAAAATTTGTAGAAAGCCGAAGAAAATCTGTTTTTTTTTTTTAAATTGCTAACTAATTTTTTTTTTTTGATTCTCAAATACGTCGATAACATGGACACACTTTTGACTACAAATTAAATGCACATTGCACACGTTCCTTTCAACTTAAATAAATACTGCAGACATACGCTTAAGAGTAAAAAAAAATCAACAATTCTTCTCATTTTAACCCTAATTTCTCGCTTATTTTAAAACCATCACTCACACACACACACTTGCATATATCGCCTGGATACATAATCGTATTGTCGTACCTGAATTCCATTGAGGGAAGATTTGCACATTCGAATTACGAATTTAAAAAAATTTACCTGGAATTTCAAAACCAATAAATTCACAAAGAGCGCTTAAATGGAATGTTTCTTTTTTCGACACTTGGTTTTCGATTACGAAGCATGAGATTTAAATCCAGAGTCGAGTAACGTGTGGAGTTAAATAATCGCCAAGTCTTTCTACCATATAAGCGTTTTCATTAACTGCGCCACTTAATCTTTCTTTATATGATTTCTTCCTTCCTCCTCTGAAAAATAATATTTTTTATTTTATATAATATTTAAGGGAATTTCATTTAATTTCTATCCAGGCCTCACAGTCCCTATGTGATAAAATATAGGGATCAAAGGGTACTTTTTTTAGCGCTCAAATGGTAAAAATAAATTCAGGATAAAGTCATACGACTTCAAAACGATTCAAGTTAAATTCAAGAGAATTCGATTGATTTCCGTAAAATTGGAATGAATTTGGGGGATTTTAAGGTAAACGAGAAGAATTCGATGAAATTCATGAAAATTCAAGGTGAATTAAAAGAATTCAATTGAATTGAAAACAATTGAAAAATATGAAAAAAACTTTATTGAATTCAGTAAATTTTAAATGAGCTTAGAAAAATTCAAGGGAATGCAAAAGAATTGGATGAAATGCCTAAGAATTTAAGGTGAGGTAAAAGACTTCAGGATCAATTAAATAAAAACTTTAAATTTTTTAAAAATCCATTGAATTAAATAGAATTTAGTACATTTAGAAGAATTAAATTGAATCAAAAAATCCAAGAGAATTCCAGATCATTGAAAAGAATTAATAAAAATTCATGATGATTTTAAAAAAATTCAAATCTTCGAAAAGCCTACTAATTTCGAACCAAAAAAGCGAGTAATTTATACAAAAGAATTTAATTAAATTGGAAAAATTATATACAAATTAAAAAACTTCATTTATTGCAGTAAAACTTGGGTGAATTTAGAAGAATTTAAGGCAAATGAGAGCAATTCGATGAAATTCATTTCTGAATTAAAAAAGTAATCAAGTGAATTGAAAAAAAAAATTTTTTAACCGTTCACTTAATGGGAATTGAGTAAATTTAGAAGAATGAAAGTGAATTAAAAAAATTCAAGGGTATTCCGAATAATTTAAAAGAATTAAGGGTGTATTTAAAAAAATTCATATCTTTGAAAATCCTACTAATTTCTAACCTTAATTAGAATTGAGTAAATTTAGAAGAATTAAAGAGAACAAAAACATCAAGGGAATTCCAAACAATTTAAAATAATTCAGGGTGAATTTAAAAAAATTCAAATCACGTGAAATCTTTGAAACCTCTACTAATTTCTAACAAAAAATGACTAATTACTAGAAAAGAATTTAAGGAGAATGAGAAGAATTCGATGAAATTCATAAAAATAAAGCTGAATTTGAAAAGCAATCATGTGATTTGAAATTTTTTTTAATAAAGCCATTCACTCAATTAGAATTAAGTAAATTTAGAAGAATTAAAGTGAATTTACAAAATTCAAAGAAATTCTAAACAACTTAAAAGAATTAAGGGTAAATTAATAAAAATTCAGGGTGTATTAAGAAAAATTCACATCGCTTCAAATCTTTGAAAATCCTACTAATTTCTAACAAAAAAGTGGCAAATGAAAACAAAAAAATGAAAAAAATTAAATTAATTGGATTTTTTAAATTGAAAAAATCTAAGCTGAATTAAAAAAGCAATCAAGAGAATTAAAAATTATTTAAAAATATGAATTTTTTTAAACCATTGACTTAATTAGAATTGAGTAAATTTAGAAGAATTAAAGTGAATTTTAAAAAATCCAAGGGAATTTCAAACAAAAAAAATTCAGGGTGAATTAAAAAAATTCAAATCACGTCAAATCTTTGAAAACCCTACTAATTTCCAACAAAAAAAGTGACTAATAACTACAAAACAATTCAAAAGAATTTAAATGAATTGGAAAAATAAAAAAAATAAAAAATATCCATTTATTTCAGTACAATTTTAGCGTATTTGGAAGAATTGAAGGGAAATGAGAAGAATTCGATGAAATTCATAAAAATCAAGCAGAATTTGAAAAGCCATCAAGTGAATTGAATACAATTTCAAAAAACGTAGAAATTTTTTGAATTCAGTAAGTTTGAAATGATTTCAGAAAAATTAAAAGGGAATTTAAAAGAATTTGATGAAATTTCTACGAATTTGAGGTGAGTTGACAAGAATTCCAAAAAACTAATTTCAAATCTCTGACACCCTACAGAATACCTCACTTAGCTTGAATATATTTTTTGAAACGCACTAAAATATATTATAAAATCCCGTTAAATTCTATGATATTTCCTGAAGTCCTGGAAAATGTATTAATATACATTGAGAGCTTTAAAATCCCTTAAAATAATTGACGTCTTCAGAAATCTTATAAAATCTTTTAAAGTATCCATATATTCCAAAAATTCTAGAAAATTCTTTATTTGAATATATTTCGAACGCTTTGAAATTCCTTCAAATTGAAGAAATTAATCAAAAATTCCTTAGAATCTTTTAAAATTTCCTAAAATATTTCAAATTAAAAGCTCTTGAAAATTCTTTACATTTTATCAGTTTTTAAAACATTAAAATCTTAAAAATTTCTACAAATTGTGGAAATATATTACAAATTTCTCGGAATCTTTCAAGCTACCCTGAATCCATGAGTTAATTTATTGAAAGAAAAGTGACTAATGTGAATTTTTCATTTAAAAAAGTGACTAATAGTGGCTGTGGCAGGCCTGATTACTTTTTACAGTTAATTCTTGTAGAAATTCCCTGATTTTTGTTGTTTTTTTTTCAAAATGCCTGACTCTTGGAAGCATGCATTTCATAGTTCGTGCATTTTGTAATTCTTAAAAGTTTCAAACTAGAAAGTATATAATTTTCAAATTGTTTAGAAGAATTGAATTTTAAAGGTTCAGAATATTTCTCGCAGTATTTAAAATTCTGCAATTTGGAATGGTGAAAATGACAGTGACTTTTGATTTGACTGAATCACATCTTTTAATAAAAAAAAAACCTATCCAGTCGTTTTAAATGTCACTTGACATTAAATGATATAATATTGATTAATAATATATTTTTCGTCTTTAAAATTTCTATAATTTTATTTTAGAATTATATTTTGAATATGCAATTGTAAAACAGTTTAATCTTTGAGGCCTTGAAACTAAAGTTTTTTGTTAAATTAATTCTTAGATTAATTTTTGGAGGTTTCGAATTTTAAATTTAACACTATTGTAGTTTCAAATTTAAATATTTAAAATATTTAAGACCATTTCGCTATTAAATATTTTCAAATTTCATATTAAAAGCCTTGATAGTCACTTTTGAATTTAATCATTTTATATGTAAATACAAACCAATTTCAAATTGAAAAGCTTAAAATTGTACAATTTCAAAAAAGAAAATATATCAATATTATTTTATATTATTTAAATTAATTTTTGATACAAGATTGATAAATTGTCCGATTTTTAGTTGAAGATTTAAACAAATAAGTTATTTAAAATTGAGAAATTTTTTTATTCGGTAATTTCTAGAATGACAAATAATTTTTAAATGAAGGTTTGAAATTAAAAATTGTGTTTAAAATAAAAAAATAAAAAAGTTAAACTATCTGAAATTGACATATCAGTATTTTTGCCTTTCATCAGTTTTAATTTTGCAATTAAAATTGAATTGGATAAATTTTGGAAGGTAGTATTAGCAATTTGAAAATTATTAATTTTTAAGCGATTTATTTGACTTCAAATTATTGAAATTTGAAAAGGTTGGAGTATAAAAATGTTTTAATATCACCATTTTTAGCGACTAAAATTTTTTCAGTTTTAAATGAAGTTTGCATTCTTTTAAGTTTCAACGTTCGAGAGTAGAAATTCTTTATTCTATAACGTTTCTCATTTAAAATTACTATTTATTTCAAAAGTTTTTTTTTTTTTTTTAATAATTCAACTCAATTTTGTCATTTCAGAAAAACTTGTCTTATTAACTTCAATGTTGACTTAAAATTTTACTATGTAATAATTCAAAATTCTAGAATTTCGTATGCTTTGCATACGAAATTATTCAAATTTGAAAATTTTCAATAATTCATTATTTAATTTTGAACGTTTTTATTTATAAAGAATACAATTTCAATTCCTCTGCATGTTAAATTACCCAATTTCCAAAACTTTAATTTTAAAATATTCAATTTTTAACGTTTTGACATTGTCCTATTTTTCGAAATTTTAGTCAAAATTCATGCTAGTTTCATGATTCTCCAAATCAAACTAAAATTGTTTAATTTTTAGCGCTTCGACTTAGAAATGATACAATTCAACTACTTTTTGTAATTAAATTGTCAAAAATCGTTCGTATTTTCTTTTTAATTTCAGAAGCTTGTAATTCGAACTTATTAATAATTCATTATTGTTTCAAAAATATTTAAAACATTATATTAAAAAATTTGTGTAATAGTGGATTTTTAAAACATGAATCGAGTTAAAGTCAATCTATTTCTTGTAAAAATATTTGTTAATATTAATCGACTTCCGCAACTGATAATACATGTGAAAGATCTGTGGATTTCGCAACGAGCGTTAATTTTTTTATAAACCGGGAGAAATCACGAACATTTACCGGGAGATGAAAATTAAAAAAATAGTGGCCACCCTGCATAGGGACCAAATCTTGAAAATAGAGTACTTTAGAGATCTTAACTGAATATAGGGTACAATAGGGGATATAAAGACCGATCTGTGAGCCCTTTATACGACATACAAGGGACGTTATAAAATTACCTTCTTCCTCATCGTCAGCGTCTAAAATGTCTGGACAGCAAATTCCGTAAAATATCAAGGATAAGAATCCTGCTGGTAGACCAAATATCAATGCTGTTAAAATTGGGTTTCCTTTCCACATTGAACCAAGAGTGGTTTTGGTTTCAAACCAAAATCTGTAGAGATGAACGAGCCAACTGTTTCCACCGTACCTCTTGAAAATCATAGACAAATTGAAAGGTTTGCAAATTTTTAGTAGTTAAATTAATAAAATGCGTTTTCAATTGCAGGCATTTCATAGATTCAATTTTTTTAATTGCTTAAACATACGGGGCCGTCTATAATTTACGTTTTACCAATTGGGGGAGTCAGCGGCAAGAATTTTACAAACCTAGATAACGTTTAGTAGATTATCTGATGATCAATTTTAACCTACCCTATTCCCTCGTTTTTTCCCTTTATCAAAGAATCAGGTTGAAAGTTCATGTTTTTTGTTGAAAAGTCCACTATTAGGTTTCTAGTTCTGAATTAATCGTGCTTCGTTAAAAATTCTAATATCTGGTTGAAAATGTAATTGTTTTCTTGAAAATGCAATTATTTCAGTAAAGTAATACTTTTTGGTCAAAAATTCAAATACTTGGTTCAAAGTTGTACTGCTTTATTACACATTTATTTTTGTTGTTATAGATTCTTCTCTAGTAGAAAATGCAACTATTTTGTTGTAAATTTGTCCCATTTTTGGTTGCAAACGTATCTTTCTTAGTTAAGAATTCTACTATTTGGTTGAAAGTTAGTTTTCTTTTAGAAAATTAATATGATTGATTAAAAAAACAACTCTTTGATTGGAAATTGAACTATTTCTTTTCGAATTCGTTTTTCTTTTTTTGGGTGAGATTTAACTTTTTGAATAATTTTTGGTTGAAAACTGATTTTTTTAGTTGAAAATTCAACTGGTTGGTTAAAAATTCATTTATTTTATTGAAAATTCTTACCTTTTGGTAGAAAATTAATATTTTTGTTTGAAAAGTAATCTGTTTATGTCTGAGCATTCAACCATCAATTTATTATTTAGTTGAAACTTCATGTATTTTGTTGAAAATTCGTCTATTGGTAGAAAATTAATCTTCATAGTTGAAAATTGATCTTTTTAGGTTAAAGTCATTTTTGCCAAAAATTCAACTGTATTTTTAAAAATTGGTCTTGTTGAAAATTGGTCCTTTTGGATTGAAAGTTTATCTTTAATGATAGAAAAGTAATCTCTCTTGGTTAAAAAGTGGTTAAAACTTAACTTTATTGTTGAAAATTTATATTTTTCGGTTAAAATTTAACTCTTCTAAAAAAATCGTCTTTTTGGCTTGAAAATTCAATTATTTTCCTCTAAATGCTTTTACTCGAATTTTAATCTTTTTTTTTTTGCAAATTCGACTATTCGGTTAAAAATGCATAGTTGGTGGTTGAAAATTCAACAGTTTTATTAGAAGTTCGTCCTTTTGATAAAAAATGTGTCTGTTATGTTTTAGAGTCACCTTTCATGGTTAAAGATTGAAGTTCTTCCTTTTAGATTACAAAATGTATCTTTTATGGTTGAAAATTTAACTTTCTTAAGATTAAAAATTAACTTTTTGTGGAAAATTCAACTGTCTTCTAAAAAATTCTTCTTTTTGGCTTGTGAATTTAACTATTTGGTTAAAAGTTCAAGAATTTTCTCGAAAACTCGTGCACTTTGAATAAAAAACTATCAATTATATTGTTAAAGCAACTGTTCGATTATAAATTAAGCGATTTATTAGAAAATGTAACAGTTTGGTAGAAAATTAACTATTTTGTTGAAAATCATATTTTCAGCTTTAAAATTCAATCATTTGGTTAAAAATGCATCTTTGGCGATTGAAAATCCAACTATTTTGTTCAAAATTTAATTATTTTCTTGAAAATACAGGTATTTTATTAAATTCATGTTTTTTATTTAAAAATTCAACAGTTTTATTAAAAGCTCGTCCTTTTGGATTAAAAATTTATCTTTCATTGATATAAGAGTCATTTATCATGGTTGAAAATTCGAATTTCTCAAGATTAAAAATTAAATTTGTTGTAAAAAATTGAACTGTCTTCTAAAAAATCTGTCTTTTTAGCTTTTAAATTTAACTGTTTGGTCAAAAGTTATATTATGTTGTTGAAAATGCGTATTTTTGTCTAAAAGTTAAAATAGTAGGTTGTTAATGCAACTATCCGGTTATAAATTAAACAATTTATTTGAATATTTAACTGTTTGGTAAAAAAAAATAATTTCCTTGTAGAAAAATCATATTTTCAGCTTCGAAATTCCACCACGTGGTTAAAAATGCATCGTTGGTGGTTGAAAATTCAACAGTTTTGTTAGAAGTTCTTCCTTTTAGATTTAAAATGTACCTTTTATGGTTTAAGGGTCATCTTTCATGGTTAAAGATTTAAATTTCTTAAGATTAAAAATTAACTTTTTTGTGGAAAATTCAACTGTCTTCTAAACAATGTGTCTTTTTAGCTTTTAAATGTAACTATGTGGTTAAAAGATTAAGTATTTTGTTGAAAATTTGTCTTTTTGCATAAAAGTCCATCTATTAGGTTGTTAAAGCAACTATTCGGTTATAGATTAATTTATTTATTAGAAAATCTAACGTTTTGGTTGAAAATAGCTGTTTTGTTGAAAAATCGTATTTTCAGCTTAATAAGTTAACCATTTTGTAAAAAATGCATTTGACGGTTAAAAAGTCAACTATTTTGTTCGGAATTCAATTATTTTCTTCAAAATTCAGGTATTTTGTTAAATTCATGTTTTTGGTTAAAAACTTCAACAGTTTTGTTAAAAAAGGTTCGTCCTTTTGGATTAAAAATATCTCTTTTATGAAACAGAAGTCACCTTCCATGATGGAAAATTCTTCTTTCTTAAAATTTAAAATTAACTTTATGTGGAAAATCTAACTGTCTTTTAAAACATTCTTCTTTTTGGCTTCTGAATTTAACTATTTGGTTAAAAGTTCAATCATTTTGTTGAAAATATACCATTTTCCCTAAAAATTCAACTACTTGGGTTTCAGTCCAATTGTTTGGTTAAAAATTACTTTTTTTGTTTAATAATTGGTCTTTTTATATCAACAATTCGCCTCTGTTCCTATACAATCTGTTTTGGTTAAAAATGCAATTATTTTGTTGATAATGCAATATACTTCAACTTGAAATCTTAGTACTTTACAGCGTTTTGAGTCTAACATAATACTTACATTAATTTGATTTGCTTTATTTTTTCCCTTTTTTTCGTACAAAAATGACCCTATTTCTTCTGTTTCAAGAACATTTTTGTATATGAAGTCTAATAATTTATTTTTAATAATTCTTGATTCATTACCAAAGCTTGTAGTTTACCACATCCAAAATTGTTAAATTTGTTTATGGGCGGCCCCTCATCAAATATTTGTTGTTTTTTTCTTACCGGTGCATTTTCACTCCGAATCTCTTCAAGAAATGCTTCTATCGCATGGGGTGTTAGTTTTTCTGGGTCATCATCTGGAATATGGTGATGACTCGTTGTCGTGTTGATGACAATCAGACTCGGCAAAGGAACGACCATCATCGCTATACTATTGACTAGATCTGCATTGGCTATCCAGCCAAACTGAAAGTGACTATAGAATTCAATTTTACAGAATTATCTCAAATAGTTTCCATTCCGGCGATTAGAACCTGATTCAAAATTCAACTTACTCATGATACTTCTCTCGTTTGGTTTTTATCAAAGATTCTACCATGTCCCTAAATTCTATCATATCAGGAGAGACTTCCTCCAATTGGTTTTCCTCGACGACTGCGAGAACTAAATTCTTGTTTGTTAAAAACAGTTGATTTATGTTTCCACGTGTCACTTTTGGAAACGTGGGAAATCTTTCGGCATTTACCCACTTGTATAAAGTTTTGTTCAGTTTGTCAATGTCGCTGATGTTGTGACCTTTAGAGAAATTTATTTAAATCCGTATTTTTATATTGTTAAATATTAGAAAAAAAATTGAAATAGAGGTCTTTAAGTTTAAAGTAGATTGACTGCAAGAAGATCATTATTTACCTGTGAAATTGTAATGAGTGCTTTCTTTATATACAAATAAGGCGGGTGTATTTTCTACAGGTGCATGTTTGTCTACGACAGTTTGCTGGGTTTGATAAAAGAAAGCATGGGGCTGGAAAACATCGGCAGTCTTGTGATAAAGATCCTATTAATAAATTAGAAAGGTTCAATTAACTTGAAAATCTTTAACACCAAATTAAAAAGTTTAAACACAGGCTTCGATGTTTCACACTTTTTTACTTTTTGATACTTCTTTAGACAAGGCTTCTTTAGCCTGCTTGCTTCTTCTTTCAGTAAAGTATTATATAAAATGAAGAATGCAAATTTCAGTTTTAGAAAAATTAAAATTAAAGAAAGGTATGCCAAAGGCGACTATTCTTCCTAAAAAAAAGAAAGATGTCACTAGAAGTAGAACAGTCGCTGGGTTTTTTACAAAATCTTAAAATAGGAAGGCGTAAAATATATGGGCCATTACATAGAGGTTTACAATCAAAAATGTTTTTTTTTACAAAACCTTTTTTTTTGCGTTTTTTTGTTCATTAATAATCGACACGTATTTTTTATTTCGATGTGATGCTTGAAAGTCTCGAGATATGATTTTTCAACATTTGGTAATCAGGAAAAATCATTTGTTTTCAATCGCTCACTGTAAAAGAAGTTTTCAAACAAAAAATTATTCTTGTGCTGAAAATAGGCATTCACACAAGCTTTGCAAAATAGTATAACATACCTCCTGCTGTTTTTTTTTCATACTAATATAGTGCATTTTTATAAACAATTTTATTTATTTTGAACTTGGAACATTTTTTTCTGTTTTTTTTTTTTACCTTACAATCTTTGTTCAAGATTCTCAACTATGCAGGGAAAATTTGTGAATGGAGATACAAAAACTCCAAGTGTTACGAATTTTTCACGTGACCTCGTCTACCGATTATAAACATTCGTGACACTTAAGAGTTTTCATTTCTCCATTCTCAAAGTTTTCCTGCATATTTGAGAATCTTCAACAAAAATTTTAAGGTAAAAAACGGGCAAAAAATGTTCCAAGTTCAAAATAAATAAAATTGTTTATAAAAATCCACTATATTGGTATAAAAAAAACAACAGGAGGTGTGTTATACTATTTTGCAAAACTTGTGGGTGAATGCTTATTTTCAGTGCAAGAATAATTTTTTGTCTTGAAAACTTCTTTTACAGTGAACAATTGAAAATAAATGATTCTTCCCGATTAACAAACTTTGAAAAATCATATCTCGAGATTATCGAATATCACATTGAAATAAAAAAATACGTGTCAATTATTTTCGAACACAAAATGTGAAAAAAAAAATGTTTTGTAGAGAAAAAATTTTGATTGTAAACCGCATTTAGATTAGGATGTGTTAAAAAAAGAGAAGTGATGAACACCTTCAACTTGCGCGTTAACAAAATGAGCTTTAAAAAAACTTTATTTTCATAGATTTCATTTTTTTTTTAATCTTTAGAGATCTTAAACGCCTCCAAATTTTGACAGCTTTTTAATCAACGTTCCATAGACCATAAAGTATAATTAGTCGGCCCCATTTCACAATAACAAAAAAAAACAATTTTTAAATCTATAGAAATGACGAAAGAATTCGAAACTCTCGTAAATCATAAATGTAAAAAAATTTTAAAATGTGTAGTGTTAACGTTTATGATTTTCCAGAATATACCTTTTTACTAGTAGAAAACTTTAAATGCCTGATAAATTTCATTAGTCATTTTTATAGAATTTAAAATCGACAGAAGTCGAATTTAAAAATTTCAGAACATTTGCAGGTATTGTCAGGGAAACTTTTGACAAATTTCCAGGACAACTTTAAAAAATATATATGTAGGTATATATATTCAAACTTTAAACTCACATTAATTTTAGGGAATTGTACTGTTTTTAAAAAATTGACATGAAAATTTTTTCCTCGCAATAGCGCGAAAATTAATACGATTCTGCATCTAATAAGCTCAAATTAGAATAACTCTGGAAGTAATTAAAATTTTCAAAGTTCTTGGTCTTTTTCATTATAAAAATATTATTGTAATGGATTTCTAAAAAAAGATGTGAGTAAAACAATTATTTTATTTTTGGTCACTTTTCTGCACCAAATTCGGCCCTAGGGTAGAATCGAGTGACAAAATTTAATAATCGAGCAAAATACTATACATTTACCTTCAATATTAGCCTAAGAACTATGAAAAGTACTGATTATTTCCAAAGTTATTTCAGATTTTGAAAACATTGAAATTTGAAGTCTTTTTGCAATGTCTTTTTATTAAATTGATATTTTTCTTTCAGCGAAGGCTTATAAGACACCGAATTTTATTCACTTTCGTGATATTATGAGGAAAAAATTTATGTTAGTAGTATAACAAATGAAGCATTTTCGTGTAGATAATTTCCGACGGTACTGTACATAAAATTATTAATCAATGCAAATTTGAAAATGCTTTTCAACTATTATTTCTTTCTAAAAAAAGTTTTTTAATACAGTAAAAAAATTATTAATTATTACATACTAATCATTTTTTAGTTAACAGGTTCCCGCGCCCATTATTGCTATTAGAAAGCAACTAAAATAATTATTAAAACTTTAAAAAGAAGTAGAAGTAACACTTTCCAGGCTCTTTTTCAAAATTTCAGGACTTCCAGGTTTTCCGGTTTTTATAGCAACCATCAAATTGTGAATACTTCAAAGAGGGATACGAGATTATGGTTTTAATGAAAAAAATGTTACTTTATGTATATACCCTACTGACCATATGTTGATATTATAGTGGTTTTTAATTCGTCTCAAATTATATTTATTAAGATTTGTTAAATATTCTCTATAAAGCTGTAACTCCATTTGGGGGGCTTGGTTTTTTGACCTTTTTGTTGTTGTTTGTTATATGTGTATGGGGGGGGGGGTAATAATTTTACTATGTTATCTTACATGGGGGGGGGGCTGGGCCAAAACTGTTTCTTACTGTTTCCTTTTTGGTTGAAAATTCAATTGTTTTGTTGACTTTTGTCGAATTATCTGTCATTGGTTGGAAAATTAACCAATTTGAATGACATTTTTTTCATTATTGGCTAAAAAATTGTGTTTCACTGAAAATTTTAATATTTTCTTAAACATGCGCCCCTTTAGTTTCGAATTCATTTCCTTCTGCAGAAAGTTCCTCTTTTTTTGCTAAAATATGAAACTGTCTGGTTATAAATTAATCTGTTTTGATTGAAAATGAGCTTTTTTTCTTGAAAATTCAACTATTTTGTACAAAATGTGTATTTTTGGCTCCCAAATTCAAGAATCGTTAAAAAAAATCAACTATTTGATCGAAAGTTGATTAGATTTGTTAAAAATCCATTTCTTTTTTTGAACATTTAACTATTTTGTCGGAAATTCGTTTCTTTTTTAGTTAAAATAATTTTTTTATATGAAGATTTCACTATTTCAAGTTTGAATGAAAATTTATAATTTTTTTTTGTATAAAATTCGTCTTTTCGGTAGAAAATTAGTCAGTTTGGTTGTATTTGGTTGAAAATTCGTCCCTTTATGTTGAAAATGAATTTCTTGGGTTAGCAATACTACTGTTTTAGTTGAGGAATCATGTATTTGATTGAAAATTCATCTTTATTTGTTAAATTCAACTACTTTTTATTTTTAATTTAAATATTTTCTGGTTGTAATATAACAACTGTAACATTTTGGGTTGAAAATTAAACTTTTTATGTTGAAAATTAATTTATTTAACTGAAAATTAACTATTTGGTTAAAAGTTTTTTGGTTAAAAGTTGATATTTCATATTTTAAAAATTCAATAACTTCATTGAAAATTTCTGTAATTTATCGAAAATCCGTATTATTTGGTAGAAAATAAATCTGCTTGGTTGAAAATTCAACTGTTTTCTACAAAGCTCGTCTTTTTGACTTAGAAATTCCAAATTTTAGATGAAATTTCTCCTTGGTCGAAATTTCAACTAAAAATTAATTATTTTGATTTGAAAATCCATCTTTTTTGTGGTTAAAAAATCAACTTTTTAGTTTAAATTAATCTGATTTGGTTAAGGACTCAACTTTTTTATTGAAAATGGTATTGAATTGATTTTGATTTAAAATATAAATTTGTTTGTTTGTGAAAATATTAACTATTACATTTTTGTTTTGGAAAATTAATATTTTTTGGTTGAAAAATCAACTGATTGATGGAAAATTGAACCACTTTTTTAATTTATAAGAAGCAGTACGATTTTACCAAAATAGCAAAAAATTGTTAGTTCTTTATGGGCGGAATAAACTCTAAAAAAAATTGACATCAATTCATATCTTTCACCTCCTAAATCGTGTTGAAAATGGAAAAAATTTAATTTCGACGTAAAATACATCAAAAAAATTAATTCTTAAATTCACCAAATTTTTATGTACAATTATATGCCTAAAGAATGTATTTCGCCCAGAAAATTATTTCAAAGATAAATTATAAGAAGTAAATAATTAATTGATTAATTATGAATCATTACAATTTTTGAGTGAAATTCGCCTTGTTTCAGTAATGCAATCGACAATTTTTTTTAGGCAATTTTATGCGCGGAATTCAAAAAGAAGTAAAAGGTATTAATTAATTTTAACAAAAAATTTAATAGTATAGGTAGCTCATCAAGAACTAACAATTCTTTGCTATTAGAAATTAATCGCACGATTCGTGGGCATAAAGTTAAGAAAATAACTCTTTTCGTTAAAGATATTATTTAATATCTAAGTGGGGTAATAGATAATGAACTTACAGTAGATAATCATTAATTTAAAAAACAAATGTATGTAAAATAATAAATTTAATTAATAGTTACGACACTATGTGTTAACTTGTAATATATAAAAATTAGAATGAACTGTTTTATAAATATTTGTGATTTTAATTAATGATTATCTACTGTAGGGTAGTCTCCCCAACTTCAATAATTCTATATTGTCAACGTTTCTATGTTTAATATAAATATTTGAATAAAAACTTTCAGCGCAAATTCTAGAGCATTCCTTTCTTTTAAATACGTTCTTTTTTAGATTAAAGCATTTTTAACATCACTTTTTTTATTGTAAACCTAATTTCTGACTGATTTAAAAAGACTACTTTCTTAACTTTATTTTTTAATTTTTAAGGATGCTTGTTTCTTCAGAAATATATATTTTTTAGTTCCATAGAGCACTTCGAAGCCTGAAATTAGTATAAGTTATAAAGTATAAAAATAAATTTAAAAATAACTTCTTACCCACAGTAAGCCCGATCTATCACCGACGTATAAAAAATACAAATCGCGATCTCTTTTCAGAACTTCAAAGCTCCGAGTTTTTGTTATTTCTTGAACGGGTGGACTGGTCAATCTTAATGCGAATTTCACGATCTCTTCCTTCGTCCTGTCGCCATGATAAGTGAATTCTTGATCTCCTTTTAAACTAGAAAATGTAACGTTTTCTTCTGCTGAATATTATTTTCTAGTTTAGAATTTGTCAATACAAGGGAAAAAATACCCTTCAAAAACTGCAGATTGTTTTTAGGAAGAAAAATAGATCAATTTCAGACTTACAACATAATTGTGGGAAAGCCCTTGATTTTAAAAGCTTGCGCTACGCTGGTGAATCGCGTGCAATCCACGCGACCCACGCGAATTGGACTTGCGTAAAGATGCTGAGCCACGTGAGACCAAATTGGGTCTAGTCTTTTGCAGTGCGCACACCAAGGTGCATACATCTAAAATCATTTTAATCTTAAGGATAATGGAAAAATATAAAACTTAATCAAACATCTCTACTCATTCTAAAAATTAACAAAAAACTATTTTTATTTTCCCTTTTCTTAAAATTTTATAATAATTATTTACTTTTAACAGAGGTTCACAATAGATTTGATCTTTTGGCGTTTCCCCTTTTTCTTTAAATATACGATAGTTAAAAATAAAATCTACTAAATTATTATATTGATATTATATTGATATTCATTTTTTAATTAAAATTAAATTTTTGTTTGCAGCTAATATATCTCTTTTTTCCGTTATTTTCCAAAAACCTTCCCCGTTTCTAATTTTGTCGCTTAAAGAAGAACTGAATTAATTAATTATTGCAACTATTCTTGGTAGAAAGTTAATTTTTTTTATTTGAAAAGTCTAATATCATATTTTTGGTGCAGAATTCATCTCTTAGATGAAAATTCTAATTTGGTTGACAAATTGCATTTATTTATTTAAAATGCAACTATTTCATTCAGAATATAGTTTTTTGGTCGAAAAAACAAATGCATGGTTGAAAGTTGAACTACTTTGTTAAAAATTCATTTTACTGATTGAAGATTTAACTATTTTCTTTTTGTTGTTGATAATTCAACTGTTCCTTTTTTGTTTGAAAATGTATTATTTTTAGTTAAAAATTCAAATGCTTGGTTAAATAAGGTGGCCACCAACCCGGGAGAATCCGGAGAAACGTGCACTGGGAGAAACCGGGAGAAGAAAATTACACCGATTTCCCGTACTTCATAATTAATGCGTTTTGTAAATTTTTCAGAGTAAATGTTTCCCGTTTTGAAGGTCACTTAATACTACATAATATGATACTTATTAATAATACATTTATCACCTTTAAAATGTATATAATTTTAAATAAAAATTATGGCTTTGAATGCGCTATTCTAAATCAGTTTAATCTGAGGCCTTGAAACTAAAGTTTTTCTTGAATTAATTTTTAGATTAATTCTCGTTTGTTTCAAATTTCACAATACTGTAGTTTCAAATTCAAATAATTATACAAAATAACGCCATTTTGCTATTAATTATTCAAAAATTTCATAATAAAGGCCTTGATAGTCAGTTTTGAATTAGATCATTTTAGATGTAAATATAAAGCAATTTCGGATTGCAACGCTTAAAATGGTACAATTTCAAAAAATGGAATCATATTGCAGCATTCTTTTTGTTTATTATTTAATTGAATTTTCAAAGTAATATCTTTAAATTTTCCGATTTTTTGGTGAAGACTTAAACTAATAAATCATTTCAAATTGGAAAATCTTTAATTGGAAAATTTAAAGAGTTAATAATAAATCTAAAGGAAGATTCAATATTAATAAATTAAAAATTGGATTTAAAATAACAAAAAGACCAGAACTAAACTATCTAACTAAAATTACTACTGCAATAAACGCAAAATTTCAGTAATTTTAAACGGTTAAAATAATTTCAGAGTTCTGAATTTACATGTTGAACGCGGAATTTAAAATTTTTGCTTTTAATAGGTTTTAATTTTGTAACAAAAATTGAATTGGTTAAATTTGGAAAAGTTTAATTAGCTATTTAAAAATTATTAGTTTTTAGAGATTTAAATTAACTGCAAATAATTAAAATTTTAAAGGGTTTGATTATAAAAAAGTTTTAAGATCACAATTTTTGGTGACTATACACTTTTTCAGTTTAAAATAAAGTTCACATTCGTTTCAGTTTCAAGGTTCTGGAGTAGATTTTTTTTCATGTTTAATGTTTCCCATTTAAAATTACTATTTAGTTTGAAACTTTATTTAGTATAATTCAATTCACTTTTTAAATTTATGAAAATTCATCTAATTAGATTAAATGTCAAATTATAATTTCGTTCTGTAGTACCAATTTAAAATTCTAGAATTTCATAAGCTTTGACTTTGAAAGATTCATTTTAGTTTTCAATATTAATTGTCAAATCTTGATCGCTTTGATTTTAGAACTGCTCAAATCCATGTTTCCAGTTTTTAATTATTTAACTTCTTTGCAGGGCTTCGATCTAGAAATTATACAATTTAATTCCTTTTTATTATTGAATTGTCGAACATCGTGAAATAATTTTTTCATTTCAGAAGCCTTCAATTCGAAATTATTAATTATTTTTAATTTTTCTTTAATATAATGTTAAAACATTAGTTTTAAAGTTAATTTTTAAATTTGCATATTTTTCATGTTAGGAAATAAAAATCCAGATACGTGAACGCGCGATGTGCGCACGTGAAATTACTTCTAGCGCGTAATAAAAGACATCTTTGCATTTTTCATTATCAGACAAAAAATTTCCTTATCCTACTTTTATGATTCAAAGTCAATTGATTTCTTGCAAAAGGATGTGGTGATGCTTATCGATTTCCGCAATTGATCATATATGTGAAAAAACTGTGTTTCGCAAAGAGATTTAATTTTTTTATAAATCGGGAGAAATCAGGAATATTTGACGGGAGAACCGGGAGAACGTCGGGAGACGAACATTTGAAAAATATTGGCCATCCTGTTAAAGTTTATGCTAATTTGTTATAAATTATTTAAATGAAATCAGCTTTGAATCTTGAATCAATAAAATGAATTTTTAATATAGTTCTTCAACTTTCAACCAAAAAGTTGAATTTTCGACTAACAGAGATGAATTCTGAACCAAAATAAACCAAAAACTATTAAGATTGCACTATTTAGTTTGAAAATGATTTTTTGTTGTTGTAGAAAATCAATTTTTCAACCTTAAAATGTATGTATTCATTTTTTGGTAGTAAATTAATAGGTTTTAGTTGAAAATTCAATTACTTGATTGAAAGTTAAACGACTTTTCTAAAATTAATTTTATTGGCCGATGATTCATCATTTTTATTTAAAAACCTTTTTTTTTTTTGTTAAAAAGTTATATATACCATTTTTTATTGAAAATTGATATACTTTAATTGAAATTCCAACTATTAAATTTTTCAATGAGAATTCATCTTTTTTGTTGTAAATTCAATTACTTGTTTGATAATTGAACTAGGTTGTTGGAAATTTATTTTATTTATTGAAGATTGAACAGTTTTGTTAAGAATTCGTTTTTTTCATTGTTGAAAATTAAATTTTTTTAACTGAAAATTTAACTATTCCATTCTTGGTTGAAAATTTATTAAAAAATTATTTTATTGTTTTAGGATTTATTGATTTTTTTGTTCAAAGGTGAAATATGTTGTGTTGAAAATTAAACTATTTTGTTAAAAGACCGTCTTTTTTAGTTACCAATTGAACTGTTTAGCAGAAAATTCAATACTCTTTTAAAAAATTCTTTTTGGCTTGAAAATTCAACTATTTGTGAAAGTTCATATCTTTTCATATAAAATTAATATATTTCATTAAAATAAATATAATATTTAATTATATTTTTTAACTTTTAATGATGGATTTCTTTAAAGACAAAATATGATTGATTATGAGAACAATTTTAAACATATGAAAATGGTTTATTTAAGCAATTTTTTTTTTTTTTTTGACTTTTTTTATATATCTGTGAATCCTCCAAAAAACCAGTTAAGCGAATTAAAAATGTAATATCTCCTATATAAAGTTTGCATCGCTTCTTCATATAAAAGTAAATATTTAATCTTTCCTCTGTTTTAAATAATTTTAACATACCATGAGTAGCCATTGTCCTTCTTTACGTACATCGAGGAACCTAAAAATGTTTAATTGAAAAATTAGACAAAGCAAGATTGAAAATACAACTGGTATGCATTAGACATTTAATGCTAAACTATTTGAAAATTGAGGTAATTTAAATAATATTTGATTATAAAATATAAAATGTAGATAATCTCGCTAAAAAACATTTGATGTATTTTAATAATTAATAATAGCACAACAATATAAATAAAATAAAAACAATTTATTTTTAGGATTTGAGTATTTTTTACCTATCGCTTAGCTCTAGAACTTTCGCTGCAGCAGTAATTGAAAAAACGCCTGGAATAATAACAATTTTAATATAGTTTATAAATAAAATTAGACTGGTGATTACCTACGCTAACGTGAACTGATCTCCCAAAATTAAAGTGTGCTACGTTACATTTTGCGTAACGATTTTTCTATCATTTAACGTATCAATAAATTTAGTTACTAAAATTATTATTTAAATTATCAAAATTAAATTTATGGTGACTGGAAATAACTAAAATTGAAAGAATTTGAATTAAAAAATTAAATATTGAATATTTTGTTGTTTCACTTCAAAAAATTTTCAAAATTATACATTTATTAATTAAGATCCTTACTAGCTAAACAATTATAAAATGGAAGAGTTTCAATTTTAATAATGACATGTTAACAAAATTCAAAATGGTTTGGTTTTAATTTAAACAACTCCGAATTGTATAAATTTAAATTTAGAATTTAAATCTTTAACTTAATTTTTAATTAAAATCCTTTATAGCTAAATAATTGTCAAATAGTATACAATAGAAATAATGGAACGCAATTTTAAATTGAAAACCTTTAAAGAATAATTTCAGTAAAACTTTATAATTTAGAGAATTTCAAATTAAAGCAGCGTTTAAAATTTGGAAATTACTCATTCGTTAAAATTTGAATGGTTTCTGCTTTTTAATTGTATAATTTTAGAGTACTGTTAGATAATTTAAAACAAATTTAGAGTTCAGAAGTGTAAAAATTGCAAGCATTTTAAAAGCCCTTAAAATTTTCGAAATCATCAAAATGATTGAAGTATTTGAAAATATTAAAAATAATTCTATAAAATGTGAATAATGTACTTTTAAAATGTTACAAAATATGTTGAAAAAATCTAATTTTAATTATTCGTCAAATTTCTAATGAAATTCTTTTAGTGAAAAATTAAATAGATGATCTTTTAATGAAACAAGATAAATTCTCAAGAAAATAATTAAATTTTCACCAAAAAAGACAAATATCATCATCCGAAAAGGATGATTTTTTTTAAAAAATGTCGAACTTCAACAAAAATTTTTAACAAAGCATTGCGAATTTCAACCAAGTTGTTGAATTTTCAACTAAAAAAAGATTCATTAACAATCAAAAAGTTGCAGTTTCCAGCAGAAAAAATGAAATTCTACTAAAGGGGATGAATTTTTAATAATAGTGTAAAATTATTAATCAAGAAAGAAAAAATGATTGTAATATTCTACAAAACAGATGATTTTTCAACCCAAAATATGAATTTTCATTTTAAAAAAAGTTCATTTTGAACCAAACAGTTGAATTTTCAACCAAAAAGAATGATTTATTATTAAAAATGTTTCATTTTTAATATTGACACTTATAATAAATAAATATAGTATTATTATACCCTGAAAGTTCAGTTACCTCTATTTTTTTAAAGAAGAAGGCCACATTATGTTTATAAACAAAGTAGACTTTTTTATCTTAAATTTGCTAGGTTATGTAGTTGACGTTTTGTTCCGAAATGTTTTTGTATATAACTCATTTTGAATTTAAAGTCGAATATTAATATTTCATAATTCCAAGAGTTCTTCTAACTTTCGATATCTTACGCGAATATATTTACCATAACTTAATAAACCATAATAAGTTGTGATTTATCGATCGGTGACGTTTGAGGTTATGTAACAGTTTTATACCAAAAAACCTTTTTTGATTTAGAGCAAGAGTTTAAAAGCAACGTATTCCTTAAAATTAATTATCTAAATGCAGCTCTTACCACAAATTGATGCAAGAAGTGCAAATTTTCGGAGTAAAACCATTGTATACGAGGTGATTTAAAAGTTTAATCGTTCATTCGATTACTGCTAAAAATCGACGGTTTTCCTCCTTTTTTTATAATTTACTTCCACATTACGACAGTAACACTTTGAAACTTCTGATTCCAATTCGTCAGAATTCCACAAAATTACTGAAATTATTGTTTACGTTTTGCATCTTTAGCACCTAGCAGATTCGTGAGCAGAACACACTTCACTGAACACTTCGCATTTAATTTGAGATGACGCACCCTCGAATCTCAAATTGTAATTTTACGCCTCCCCTTGCGACGAATTATTGAAGGGTGGTTCCTGATTTTTTCATAATTTATTCTCATTCTTTTCAAGAAGATTTTAATATTTATCGTCAATATGTTTGCAGATTCAGTAATAACTTGTTTTGTTTTTTTTAATTTAGTTGATGCTTTGTTTATATTCGTGTTGCATTATCTTTATCCTTAATAATTTTTCACTTTTCGAATTTCTTTGCTCTCACCTCCCAGTTTTGTTCGAATGTCAACAAAAAAATCTCCGAATTTGGTGTGGCGCAAAGCCCATGAAGTTTCCCATTGATTTAACATGGGAAAAAATAAATTTTTTGTAAATGTTCATAATTCGTCAGAGAATAAAAATCAATACTAATTTTGAAAGAAACCCCCATATTAAGAGATTTGAATTTTACGGAATATTGCGGTTATTAACACTTTTCGAAAGTTCTTTTTTTTACAATTAATAACAAATCGGTCATTTAAGAATACTTAGTCATGGATTATAATTAATTTTCAATTGTTGAAACAACTTTAATTGGTTTAAATATTATTTTTCTTAGGTAAGTCTCGAAATGAATGTATTTTCTATACGTTATGAGTTCTTTAATCGATTATAGCAATTACATCATTTATTTAAATAATTAAAAAATTATATTTATATTATTCTACATTTAAATTAAATAAATTTTTTTAAATAATTTAAATTTTTTAAACATATAAAAGTATTCTTATAAAACCAAATAGTAGATAAGAATATTGAAATCTGTCGAAAATCTGTTGAGATAAAATGTTTCTCCTGCTATTTTAGGTAAACTACATACTTTAACAAACACGTATTACTTAAATAATTGTAAAATTATTTTTAAAAAATTGTATTGTTATCATTGATCAAAAAATTCATAACGTTTAGAAAATACGTTCATTTCGCGACTTAATTGAAAAAAAAAATTGTTTAAGCAAATTATACCTACGTAAAGAATTTCAAATTAGTTTAAAAAATAACTAGGTAATCATAACTTACCAATTAATGGTTATTCTTAGAAAAAAAACCTTCGAAAAGCATTAATAACCGTAATATTACTTAAAATTCAAATTTGTCACTTTATAGAATTTTTCATTGGAGACCCATAAGAGAGGCTTAAAGTCATTCACCCCCAAAATTTATGATTGATACTTATTCTCTGGCGATTTCTGAACAGTATATGAATATAAGGAATCATTTGTAACATATTATCACGTTTAAATATTAGATTAACAAAAAACTTACTTTTTCCATGTTATAAATCTATGAGAAACTTAATGGTATTTGTGCGACTCCTAAATATTAGCCGATTTCGCTTAAGTTCGAAGTAAATAATTTTTTTGGGCATTTTAACAAAAAGGGGGGGGGGTGAAAGCCGTTATATAAAAAATCCACAAAGTATAAGTAAGAACCACCCTTGTGCTGTATAATTTTAAATCAATTTCGATTTGCTTAAGTTTTCGTTTAATTAAAATTTGACTAGGATTTATGTCTTCTGTGTTCGGAAATTTAATGTGTTTTTTTTCTAGTTTGTGCGTGTACGTGCGTTACGTGAGCGTTGTGTGTGTGTGTGATCTGAAGTATACTAAAGTAGGGGAGACCACCATATAGTAGATAATTATCCTACAGTAGATACTAATTTAAAGTACCGTTGTATGTAAAATAATTAATATAATGTAATTAATAGTTGAGACACGATGCGTTTTATTATAATGAAAGTAAAATAAATTATTTTACTTATATTTGTGTTTCTAATTGATTAAAATGAAATTATTCTAATTTCAAATTTATAAGCCTTAGAATTGAAAGTTTTAAATGAAGCATTCAAAAGTGAACATCAAGTTGGAAATTGCATGGTTTCAAATTTAATTCGTCAAAAAAATTTAGTTTCGAATTAAAAACGTTCAATATTAAATTTAGGCTTTGAACGTTACAATTTTAATTGTAATATTTTTAATTTTCTAAAGAAAATATTGAATTTTGATGTATGAATAACAATTAAACAGTTGGGCAGCTGATAATCCTGAAAAATAAAATTCCTGACACTGCGAAATTCCAGAGAAAGCATATATTTGAAATAAACAAAGCCCTAAATTATAAAATGGCCGACAAATTAAAATTTCCGGCAGTTAATAATATTATCGAATTTGCAAATTCCCGATAACAGATAATTCCCGAAATAAAATTGCCCACCTTGTAAAACATCCAACACTCTATTTCCGAATTATAACATTTCCAATTCTAAACGATTAAAAAGTTATTTAATAATAAGTAACTAACAAAATCAAAAATAATCATTCATATAAGAAATGGATTAAAACAAAAAATTGTATTTATTATTCATTATGTTTTATTTTATTATTTAGCCATTTTTTATTGTTTTGATTTGGGAGTCTGTCTGTGTCGCCAATTTTTGAGCATCGGATATTTTAAAATATCGGCAATTTTATTTCGTGAATCTTATATCAGCTTATATTATTGGGAATTTCCAAATTTGACGTTATAATAATTTACTATTTTGAATGTTTACTTTTTTGAGAATCCTCCAGTATTTGGCATTTTTGTGGGGCGGGGAGATTTGCAGACGTCCGTTAATAATAATTAATTTGAAACGACTTAAAATTAAAATGAATATTTACAAAATTATTGTGTAATTCTTCAATTTGGATTAAAAGCCTTGTAGTTTAAAAATCAAAATTAAAATTAAATTTTTAAAGTTCTAAATGCAAAAGATAAAATGAAAATAATAATTATTATAAATATACATTATAAATATTATTATTAACATTAATATTTAAGTTTGAATATTAAGTTTAAAGTTTATAGTGCTCAAAATAAAATAATTTTGTATTTAAAGCGTTCAAAATGTCAGAAAAACGGCTTTGTTTCCAAATTTAAAGTTTACTTCTTTCAAAATGTATAATGTAAGAAGTCTTAAAGAGTTGATTAATTTAAATTTGAAGAAGTTTAGAATTTAATAACCTAATCTTAGATTTTCATAATTGATCAATTTCAAATTTAAATCATTTAAAACTGCACAATTTTGAATAAAAAGTTTGCTAATCGAATAATTTCTTATTGAATAATTTTAAATTGAAACATTTTTGGCTTTTTAAATTATTATAAATTACATTTTTAATAATAAATTGCTATTAAATTACCAAGAATTTCTTAATTTTTCACAATGAATCATAAATCGTATTAGAAAGAAGTCAAATAAGTCCGAATATTTCCTATTATTATGAATCCGAAATTTAATTTTCATATTAATATTTTTTTCTTCATTTTCAAAATATTCTCAAAATGAAGTGCAGTTCGTTCGTACTGACTATTTGACGTTTTTGAGATCAACATTGATTGCTTTCGCAATTGTTTTAAATTGTTTTTTAGTTTTCACGGAAGTGGACACATTTTTAGCTCAATATTCTGATATTTAACATTAATAAATTTAAAAGTGTTTTAATCAATTTATTATAAAAGGAAACATGCCCTAGCATCATGGTTTTCATCTTCATCAAATAATTCAGTAACATCCTCCAAACCGAAAGAATTAAAAACATTTTGGTGTATAAAAAAATAGTTAGACTATTACCAGAACTTTTAAAAGATTCAGGAGAAATAGACCATAAAAATAGAAAATAAAGAAAAATGGAAGAAGAATGAGGTTTATGAGAAACTTGAAAATTCCTCCGAGAAAGAACCCGATTTCCAAAATGCTCTGAGCTTCGCTAATAATAAGTTGGTAACCAATTTCAGACTTTTAGATTGACGAAATACGTTTCTTTAAATAAAACATTAGTATACCACATTTATGAAAAATTATTAATCAATTAATTAATTATTCATTTAAGATGCTGACGACATCGATCTGTCACAATTCTTGCCAACTTCAATTTATAAGGAACTTCTGATCTCAAAATTGAAAGCATCGCTTCTGTGGAAAACTGTGAATTAAAAAAATTAGCTTTAAATTAATTGTAAAAATGTATATGATACACTTTTTGATATGCTTCCTCGTGTTTCTCTACTTTTTTCCTGCAATAATTGCAAATTACTTGTACCTAATTCTGTCCCGGACAATTTGCGAATTTGTAATTGCCCTCCTTGCAGAATCTTCACAACCACTATATGAAAATCTTTCACACTATATTCCAGATATCATTTCCTTTTTAAAAAACGGAACTCTCCCTGAATCTTTTCAAAGATAATATTTTTTTCAAATAATGTACATTATTTGAAAGATTCAAGGAAAAAAAACTAGTAAAAACTTCGATGTATACAAAAAATATTCTAGGATAAATCAAACCAATGTAATCTAAATGATGAATTAATACAAAATAAATCATTCAGACGTTTTAACAATGAGCTATTTATTAAAGAGCGTTAACATGACTGGCGTTTGCAATACTATCTACATTTATTAAATTAATTACATCATACCTGTGTTTTGTGCTACGTATCTGATAGAATTCTTTATCACTTAAAATTTAACGAACTCTAATTTACTTGGATCTTATCTCTAAGAAATAAGTTTAAAATGGAAAAAATCAAACTTATAACTAAGCCGTTTTAATTATATTTTATTATGGAAGAGAAAGACAAAAACTTCGTGAAAAAATTCACTTAAATAATACTTTCTAGATTCCTTTTATTTTAATTACAAAAGGAGATTTCAATAAGAATTATTCTCTTAAAATTATCAGTCTTATAAATCGTGCAATTTTGATTTTCAATTTAATATTTCCTCGTCAGTCTTTAATTTAATTAAACTAAACTATTTTATATCGAATTTCGTTTTATGAAATCTTGAATCTAAAGTTTTTATGATTGATGTTTTATATGTGATGAAATCAGTCCAAGTCTCATTAAATCAGTCTTTGGAACAGGTTTTCAAAAAAGAAATTGAAAATATCTCTAAGGTGTCTACCTGACCGGGAAATCGGGAAATAACCGGGCATTTTTATTACTACGAAATAACCGTGAAGTAGCCAGGAATTTAATTTAGTGACCAGGATTTGAGATAGGAAATTTCAGTAAAAAAATATAGCTTTGAAAATTGGGACAGGAAATTCCGGTAAAGAATTATAAGTCTGGCCTTTGGAACAGGTATTTTCGTAAAGAATTATAATTTTGACTTTGGGACAGGCAATTTCCGCCAGGGACAGGTAATTAAAAAAATTCTTGTTTCATGTCTATTATAATTAAAACAATGAATAAATTATAAATTAAAATTTGTTTGTAAATAGAAATGAAAAAGTGGTAAATGTGATTGAAATTATTTTTTAATGAA
Organism: Belonocnema kinseyi; assembly: GCF_010883055.1. Lineage (NCBI taxonomy): Eukaryota > Metazoa > Arthropoda > Insecta > Hymenoptera > Cynipidae > Belonocnema > Belonocnema kinseyi. Next base: position 83,992,669 of record NC_046658.1, on the reverse strand, counting down.
AAGGCAATTGGTAAAAAGTAATAAAGATAAAAGATAATAATTAATCAAAGGTTTTAAACGAAAAGGGTTGTTTAACTGTATTTCTGGATCAAAATATAAAATTTTGTAAAATAAATATAATTCCGACTTTCGGAACAGGGATTTTTGGAAAGAATTTTAATTTTGACTTTAGGACAGGTAATTTCCGCTAGGAATTATCATTTTTCTTAAACCCAGGAATTTTTGACTTGGAACGGGGATTTTTGAAAATAATTTTTATTTAGAAGAAGGGAATTTAGAAAAGAAATTCAAATTCTGATTCAGAAGAGGGGAATTGAAAAAAATCCCTGTTCCAAGTTAGAATTCGCAACAATTTGAAACTTTCCTTTTTCAAATTTTAGAATAGGGGAGTTACTTTATTTATGAATTATACTATTAATAGAAAATTTGGAAAATAAAAATAATTCTAACTTGGAACAGGGAATTTCGGAAATGAATTTAATTGTTCTTGGTATAGAAAATTTTCTAAAAGAATAAGAATTTTTTATTGGGCGGGAAAGTTTAGAAAAAGTTTTTATTTTTATTTATAAAAAATGAATGTACAAAAAATGTGTTTTGCAAGTAAGAATTAAAAAAATTCCACGCCTCAATTCAAAATTTGTTTAAATCGAACAGTTTTTTTGTTGCAAATGGAAATTTTCCAGCATTTAAAACATTCCTCTTCTGAATTTGAGAAAAAGGGAGTTATTATATTACTGAATTATAAACAGAAATTTTTTAGAAATATGTAAATGTAATTGTGATTTGGAGCTGTGGGAATTCTCGTAAAGAATTATAATTTAGACATTGAGGCATTGTGACAGGTAAATTCCGGAGAGAAAGATAATTAATTTTCTCTTTAGATCAGGAAAGTTGCGTGAAGAATTATAATTAAGACTTTAGCAAATAATTTTAATTCTGATTTAGAAGTGCAGAATTTACAAAAACAATCTTCTTTCCAAGTCCGAATTTGTCACAATTTGACATTTCTCTCTTCCAAATTAAAAAAAAAAATTATTTAGAAGAAAGGGTTTAAAAAAAATCCCTGTTCAAATTTAGAATGATAATTCTTCTACAAAATCTCTGCTCCAAATCAGAATCGTAATTCTTATGATTAAAAACTATCTGATGTATACAACTCCGAAATATAATTTAATTCCAAAATTCCCTGTTCCAAATCAGAAATCTTTGAAATCTTTTGAAATATGTAAAAATTGTTTGAAATCATTCCAATCTTTTTAATTATTTCAAATTGACCTGGAAAAATCAGAAATTGATCGGGGAAAACTAGAAAATGACCAGAATTTATAAATCATCCGTTACGTAGACACCCTGATCTAATGTCAATTTTTTTTTCTTTAAAAAATTGAATTCAAACATGCTAGACTTTTTACCTTCGTGACTAGTGTATATAAAAGCTTGAATAATATATTTGCTCTATAGATTATAATTATTGCTGTAATATGTTTTTCGTAATTCTTAAGTCATAGGTGAAGGATTTCAGATTTGAATTCAATTATTTGATTTGTTTTGAGAGATCGCTCTGACTTTCCGATATTCATCTTTTGCATATTAATTAATGAAATCTCATTGCACCTGTGATTTTCATTTCTTTCTAGATTTAGGCACTGGTACTTCGCTCACAACAGTAAAAGTTACATTACTCCTGTCCGAACTTCCACTTCCGAAAATTTTACCAGATGGTAAATCTTGATTTTTTTCAAGATCACTTTTTTCAACAACATATGTACCATCGCTGTCTGGCGTCTCTGGGCGTTTTTCATCAGGATATCCATACTGGTGCAAAACAACTGATCCTGATGAACTAGAACTTTGATTTTTTCTTTTATCTTCGTATACACTTCTCAAACTACTTTTTATCATATCATCAGCTAAATTGATTTTATCAAGATCTTCCGTATGGAGAAGTTCTTTTCCTCGACAAATCACTGCACTATCAGAAAAAGTCTTTAATAATTCTTCTTCCATTTTTCTAGGTGACCTAGAAGATTTTGCACTTCTCGCTCTTACCTTCCAAGGTTTTCTTTCTTGTGCAAAAGTCTGCATTTCTATACCTTCTTGATTCGAATTTAAGGCATTCTCGCTCTGATTTCTATAAGTTACTGCCTTTGACTTTCGTTTACCTCGGTCCAATTTTGGATTAGTTGTTACCAGTGTCATATTTTTGTCTTGAGTTGGCACTGAAGCCTCAAGATCTATTGGAGATTTTGAGGAAGAAGTGTTTAATAAGATTTTGTCAATCTTTTCTATAATGGTGTTCAATTTGTGCATACTTCTGGTTTTTAAACTTGGCCCCGACTCCATGAACCTTTGAAGCTTCATTTTTAGATTTTCCTTCCGATTGTCATCATCTTCATTTTCAATCAGTCGAACTGTTGATAATAAATACCTTTTTAATTTCTCGTTCATTAAAAAAATACAATATATGAATTTCCACGGTTTCAATTAAATACTTACCTGTAGATCCACAAAAATTTGATGACTGTTTGGATCCCTCGGAATTGAAAGTCCTTGAACTTGCAATAGATTCTTCTAAATTTCTTCTTTTACTTGTCGAACTCCAAAGTTCCTTAGTTCTCGAATTTTCCAAGACGTGTGCACTAATCCCACTATTTGTGGAAAGGCCAGATTTTACATTTACTAGGAGTTTCAGTCCAACCCTTTCTCCTGAAGCATCTTTATCGAATAGCAAAAGTTTGACAGAAGCAGGACTACCAAAAGTACAAAATGCAAGAACGTGATCGTAGGGATGATAATCGACACAAGAAACTGTACTATAATTATCACAAATTGTGTATTTAGCTAATTGCTTTCCAGTTTCTAAATTCCAAACGTTCAGCGTTGAATCTTCTCCGCCACAAAAAACTAAACCTGCACATGGTGATATGCAAGCTGCAGTTTGAATCCTAAAATTAATTAGTTATTTATTAATAATTATTGATGACTATCAAAAATAGTGCGCTACTCGCGCCTATTGCACGTTTTTTTATTTTGATTGCTTGATTATCAATTAAAAATATATGCTTCAATTTAAAGTACTATATAGTATAATTATTATTCATGAATCAAAGTAAATATTAAAATACCTACATCAACTTTCATTCAATTTGAATTTGATTTTAATTTTAATTTTATTCCGCTTTCAGTATTCTGTACATTTCATTCAAAGATAATATTTTATTCGAGCAGGAACAAGAAGGAATTAATAAGTTAGTGTTAGATTTTATATCGTAATAAGATGTTTTAAAAAGAGATTCTGGAATTTTGATTCTTACTGATGTCTTCCTTTTTCGACACTGATCCATTTTAAAGGTGTTTAAAATCGTAAATTCGCCAATTTCTTTTTAAAATAGGTCTATCTAAAGATTTCTAATTGAAGACCCCTCAGTTTTAAAATGTGTATAATTTAAAATGATGTACCTTTCAATGTTTTTTTTTAATAATTCAATTTTCGAACACCTTCTTGAAATTTGTCTATTTTCAAGCGTTTTAACTGATGATCCTTTAATTGTTAATGTGTATGATTTCAAATAACGTACTTTTGCATGACTTGAAAAATTTTTTAATTGTTTTAAATAAACATTCTTAAATCTGGTTGATTTTAGAAATCAAAAGCCAAGTTTTGAATTATAAATCTTCCAGATTGAAGATATTTCAAATGTAAATCATCAAAATTACAGAATGTTTGATTGTAAACCTTAAAACTGGAATAATTTCTAATTGTACATTAAAAAAATTAAAAACTGTTTAATCTTAAAGGTATAGATAAAAAACTGTACATTTTGAAGATTTTGAAGATCAGAAGACAAGTTTGGAATGATAAATATTTTAAACTAAAGAAATTTCGAATGCAAATCATAAAAATTAAAGAATTTTTAATTGTAAATTTTCAAATTTATAATTCTTTAATTTCAAAAATGTGCAAATAAAAATTCCTATATTTTTATGGTTTTTAAGACCAAAAGACAAGTTTTCAATCCTAAATTTTCCAAATTCAAAAAATTTCATATGATAAATCATCGAAATTAGTCTTTTCAATTGAACAATTTATAACTTCCATAATTTTAAATTGTTGATTTTCAAAATTAAAAACTCTTCAATTTTAAAGACGTATAAATAAAAGTTCTTAAATTTTGATAATTTTGAAGTCCTAAAGTTCTTTTCAATTCTAACTATTTTAAATTGAAGAAATTTTGAATTTAAATCGTTAAAAATGCGGAATTTATATAGTTCTATAATCTAGTTCCATGTCTAATTTCTATTCAATATCTTAGAATATAGTTCGTACACGGAGATAAATTCTAAGAGATTAATTCACGGAACTGCTCCTTGATCTTATTCACGCTCTGGCACAAGAACTAAGATCTCGGAACCCATGCTTTTAAAGCAACAGCCGTTGATCTAAAAGCAAGGTTTCCAAGATCTTAGTTCTTGCGCCAATGCGTAAATAAAATAAAGGAGCAGTTCCATGAATTAATCTCTTAAAATTTCTCTCCGTGCAGATAACCAAGTTCTTATCCGGATTAGGTTGTAATCTAGTATAATTCGGAGTCATTTAGGTAGTCCAAGTAATTAACTTGCAATCCAAAGTAATCCAGGTAATCTTTTTAGTTAAAAATGTATGTATTCTATTAAAAATTTATCTTTTTTCGGTAAAGAATTAATCTTCTGCGTTGAAAGTTTAGGTTCTTGGTTGAAAATTCAATTATTTGGTGAAATATTTATCTACTTTCGACAAAATTTAAATTTAATGTTGAAAATTAGTTTTTTTTTGTTGGAACTTAATTTTTTTAACTGAAAATTTACCAATTCAATTTTCAGTTGATATTTGATCTTTTTTGGTGGAAAATTGAACTATTTTGGTGAAAAATTGAACCATATTGTTGAAAAATTGAACCATATTGTTGAAAATTCTTCTTTTTGTTTAAAAAATATTTCATTTGTTATTGAAAATTCATCTTTTTTAGTTTAAAGTTCAAATATTTTGTTTAAAATTCATTTCTTTTGTGTAGAAAGTTATTCTTCTACATTAAAATTTCATGTTTTTGATTGTAAATTCATTATTATTTGGTTGAAAATCACTCTCTTTACTGTCCTTAAATTACTATTTCTATTCCGATTTAAAAATTAATCTTTTTTAGTTGATAATTCAACTACTTGGTTGAAAATTTATGTAGTTTATTTGAAAAGTCATATTTTTCGGTAGAAAATTAATCCTTTCGGTTAAAAATTCATGATTTGGGTTCAAAATTCAACCACTTGTTAAAGCACTAATCTACTTTGTACAAACTTAAACAGTATTGTAGAAAATTCTTTTTTTTTTGTTGTTGAAAATTGATTTTTTTAACTGAATATTTAACTATGCACTTTTCAGTTGATAATGTATCTTTTTTTAGTTGAAAATTCAACTGTTTGTTTGAAGTTTAATTTTTGTTGTTGAAAATTAAACAATTTATTAAAAAGTATCCTTTTCGGTTGAAAAGTCAACTGTTTTGTATTTCGGCTTGAAAATTCAACAATTAAGTTGGATTTTTCTCGTCTTAATTAAAAAATATTTCTATTGTTGAAAATTCATTTTATTGATTGCAAATTAAACTACTTGTTGACAACTAGTTCTTTTTCGGTTGCGAATTAATTTTATTATTTAAAATTTAATTTTTTAATGTTTAGTTTAAATTTTATCTCTCCTAGTTGAAAATTGAACAATTTTGTCAAAAAGTAATCCACTTTTATGAGATTTTTCCCCTTCGTTCCACCCTGAAAGAAAATGTACCAACCTTTTATTTTCTAGGCCTTCATAACGTTGCAAAACAACTCCTGTTGCCAAATCAAGCAATCTCAGGCCATTATTTCTCGAATGAACGAGAAGCCTAGATCCACGTGGATGCAAAACAATCGTATTGATTGGAACTCCCTGAATGTCTTTAATCCTAATCTTTTTGGCGATTTGCCATTCTTTGTTTATAGGATTCCTCCGGTTCTTTTTTATAATCCAAAGAACAATCACTCCTACGCTATCAGCTGTCAATAAACTTCCATCTTTTTGGAAACAAATAGAATTTACAAAACCTCCGTGAACTTCCAATTCTTGCAGGAGTTCGTATGTCTCGGAATTTTGGTGCGTGGCCCAAACTCTTGCAACGTGATCGTAACATCCGGTTACTACTATCGATGAATTCGCAGGATCGAATTTTCCACAGTAAACATATGAAGGATGTGGCAACAACTATACAAAATAAATTGTTCGATTAGAGCTGAATGGGAGAATAAATAAAAGATCTCAGACTTCACACTCTTTCCCCTATTCCCTTCTTTTCCCCTTTTTTTAAAAGAATTCCTCTTTTTCCATGTTTTCAAGAAACTTGGCCTTTTCACTCATTATTTGTTTATCTGCTTGAATGCGAACTGAATTAATAGAACCCAGAATAAGAAAATCCAACTATTTTTGGTCTCAAGTTGTTATTTTTAATTGAAAAGTCATATACACACAGGCATACATAGATATTATTATTATTATTATTATTATTACACCATTAAGCCATTTCCCTTTCGGGGTAGGCGTGACTCACTCGGCAGGGGAAAGGAGTAGTGTGTGGATGGG
>NC_046658.1:83972210-83985929 GCF_010883055.1 Belonocnema kinseyi | reverse complement strand
TGACTTCTTATGTCTCTTCTAAGTAGGGTCTCATTCACACATTCTAACCATTCTTTCCGCGGTCTACCTCTGGGCACGCTGCCATTTACTTTACCTTGATATTTCTTATTCAAAATTCTTCTCTTCTGCTTAAGAATTGTATTATGTGGATGAAAGATAAACTACTAAACTGTTTAAAAATTCAAATATTTCGTTAAAAAGTCATATTTATTTGTCGAAAATTCCATTGTTTTTTTTAATATTCGTCTTTTTGAATCGAAAATTCATCTTTTGGTAAAAAAAGTCATCTTTTGGGTTGAGAGTTAACTCTGTTTAATTAAAAATTCTGCTATTTTTAGTTCGGAATTCACCTCTTTTTTTTGAAAATTGTATTATTTGGTTAATAATTGAATTATTGCGTTAAAATGTAAAATGTCATCTTTTTATATAGGAAATTCATTTTTTGGTAGAAAAGCCACCTTTTTGGTTGAAAGTTTATTATGTTCAATTAAAAAATTGGCTATTATATTTTTGGTTCAGAATTCCTCTGCTTTTGTTAATTTGATTATTTTGTTGCAAATTCAATGATTTTGTTTAAAACTTATCATCTTTAGTCGAAAATTTAACTGTTTTCTTAAACATTAGTCTTTTGGGATTAAAAAAAATCTTCCCTTTGGATTGCAAATTCATCCTTTGATAGAAAAATAAACTGTTTTGTGGAAAATCCAACTTTTTGTGCTTTAAAGATTCCACAATTCAGTGGCAATTTTTTTCTTGGCTTAAAAATCTTATTTAGTTGACAATTTGTCTTTTTGTTTTAAAAATGTATATCTTTTGATTAAAAATGTTACTTTTTGGTTGCAAATGAATCTGATTTGCTTGAGGTTGAAAAATAAACTTTCTTGTTAAAAATTCGTCTCTTTTTCTTGAAAGTTCTACTATTTTGCATTGAATGTAACTTTTTGGTTGGAAATTAATCTGTTTTGGTTGAGAATTTAACTCTATTCTTGAAAATTCGTCTTTTTGAGTTGAAAAAGAACTTAGATTGTTTGGTTGAAAATACAATTTTTTTGGTTGAATTTGAATGTTTTTTTATATTTTTATTACATGGCTTTGGTCAGATGATATTCAATAATAAAATATATTTTCTTTTTGAAAATTGAGTCATTGAGCTGAACATGAACTTTTTAGGTTGAAACTTTACCTATTTGGATAAAACTTCAACCTTTTTAAAAAAATGTTTACTTTTTAAGTTAAAAATTTTACTATTTGGTTGAAAATTCAATTGAATTTGATACAAGTTTATTATTCTCACTCTTTTAAATTTGATCATTTCATAAAAAATTAACTTTTTGGTTGAAAAGTCTTCTCTTTGGTTAAAAATTCTGCCTTTCTTTTGATAATTCGTCTCTTTGCTTGAAAATTCGAATATCTGGTTGAAAATTCACCTTTCTTAGTTGAAAATTAACTTTTTTGTTGAAATTTCATCCTTTTGATTGAGAATTAATTTTTCTGATTAAAAATTCGTTGTATTTTAATAAAAAATTAATTTTTTTAACTGGAAATTTAACTGTTCGATTTCAGGTTCAAAATTGATCGTTTTAGTTGATGATTTAGTTTTTTCGTTGAAAATTAATCTATTTTGTTGAAAATTCTTCTTTTTTGTTAGAAAATTAATCTTTTTGGGTTTAAAATTCAACTACTTTTATAGAACATTCAATTATTTGTTTGAAAATTTAACTTTTTTATTTAGGAAATTCATCTTTTTGGCTTGATAATTAATATTTTATGGGTGAAAATTCAACTCTTTTCTGGAAAGTTCGTCTTTTTGGTTAAAACATTCATCTTTATAGGTTAAAAATTCAACTATTCGGTTAAAGATTCAACTCCATTGGTAAAAATGTGTCCCTTTTGCCTGGAAATTAAACTATTTGGTTGCAAATGCAAGTTCTTGCTTGAAAATTATTTTTTTTATTCATCTTTACTATTTGAAAATAAACGTTTTTGTTGAAAATTTATCTTTCGGGTTTATCACTTAAATATCTTCTAAAATAATCGACTTTTTAGCTGAAAACTCTACATTTTTGGTTGAAAATTCATCTGTTTTAGTATAAAATGCAATACATTTCGACTTGAAACCATAGAATGAGACCTACATTAATTTTATTTAACTAAATTTATTCCCCTATTTTCTTAAAAAATTTCCATATTTACTCTGTTTTTGAGGACATTTTGGACTGTCAAGTCTGAGATCTGCAAAAAAAAAACCCACCTGGATATGCTGAATTATTTTTTCATGTACGTCCCATAAGCGAGCAGTATGATCCGAAGATACTGAGAGTAAATATTGATCATTTTGAGACCAATTCAGAGAATATACAAAATTTTTGTGCCCCTTAAACTGGACGTGAATCTTCTTTTCGTCAATCTAAGAAAAATATAAATTTATATAAATATTTAAAAGATCTCTTCATCAGAGCTAAGCCAGACTGGATGATATTTCTATTTTTTAATCAGCACCTTGTAAACTATGATTGAAAAATCGTAATCTTCTGAAGTCGTGCATGCTAAAAGCTTTCCGTCATTGCTAAAAGCCAGATAAAAGGATCCATTCTCAAAAATTTCAGTTTCAAACAGCAAATCGTTTGGTATTTTGCATGACTGGGCTGTCAATCTTGACCATTTTGGAAGACTTATCTCATCTGAGGTTCTTTCTAGAGGTTTTAGAACATCACTTCGAACTTCAGACAATTCGTTTAGGGCCAGTTGTTCATAATAAATTGGTTCAATTTTTGGAGGATCGACTGCTGATACTGTCACAAAGAGACTGCTTGGGTATTTTTCTCGTTTATTAGATTTCCACCAAGTGTAAACCTTTATCAGAAATAATTTACGTAATTATTTTCGACTTAAATCCAAAAAATATCGATTTGAATGCTGTGAGTTGGTAAATGAAAAAATGATTTATAAAAAATATTTGCGGTAGTAAATCTTCGCCAAGTACAATAACAAAAACAAAAACTCTGAAAAACTATAAAAAAGTAGAATTTTTCACTCTTGTCTAGGGCCGCTCAAAGAACTATCAAACAGATTGGCATAGAATTTTAAGTGGACATGCATGGTATCATTTTCTAGTGCTGTTTTTCAGAACTGAACTATACGATACCATTATTGATTTAAAATATTTTAAGAATTTTATACAATAGAATAATAACTCCTTAATTTTTCTTTAGAATAGCCAATTCTGTGGTACTAATTATAGACCAATCAACGTAAAATTTTACCTTTAGGAGCGTGATTCTAGTCTCTGATGCAGTTTTTCAATATTTTTTATTATCTTAAATGGTTTGAGACTTTTTTAGTATATTTCAATAATCTAAAGAAATTTCAAAGGTTTATGAAGATTTGAAAGTGGTTTTAAAAATTCCAAAAAATTGTTAAGAGCTTTAAAACACTTCAAGGGATTTCAACGGATTTCGAATAATTTGCAATATTGTAGGGCATTTAAAAAAATTCTAATAATTTTTTTAATTTTCTAAGGAATTTTTAATATAATTCAATAGTTTGAAGGTATTTCAAAATATTTCAAACATTTTAGGGTATTTTTAAACTTCAAGAGACTTTTAAAGAGCGTTCAAGAATGTTTAAGGGTTTCAAAATATTTCAAAGGATTTGAAATATTTTAGGATATTTGAAAAGAATTCAAGGCATTTTCAAGAGATATCAAGAATTTCAAGGGATTCAAAAAGATTACACGTTACTTCAAAAAATTTCAAAAGATTTGATACATTTGAGGGTATTTTAAAAGATTACAAGGCATTTCGAAGATATTTAAACAAATTTAAGAGATTTTAAGAGGTTTCAAAGAATTTGGAATATTTTGGGATATTTTTTAAGATTTCAATGATCTTTGAATAAATTTTAATAATTTGAAGGGATTCCACAAAATCTGAAAGATTTAAAGGTATTTTTTAAATTTCTGAGGAATTTTCAAGAGTTTAAACATTTTTCAAGGAATTTCGAAAGATTTCAAAGTATATGAAATATTTTTGGGTATTTGAAAAGTTTCCAATGCATTAAGATTTCAAGGATTTTTCGATAAGTTTCAATAATGTTACGTTACTCGAAAGGATTTTAAAGATTTAAGAGTGTTTTTTTAAATCTCAAGGGTTTTAGGGGGTTTAAAAATATTCATGCGGATGTAAAGAATCTCCTAGAATTTCAAACGATTTTACAAGACCTATAATATTTTTTGGTCTGCTCTCAATTCACTTCATTTTTTAAATTCATCTTAAATTTCCAAGAATTTCATCTAACTCTTCGCATTTCTCTAAATCCACTCCAATTTGACTGAAATAAATGTAATTAATTGAATTTTTTCCAATTCATTTGAATTCTTTTGAATTCAACTTGGCTTGTTTTGAAGTTTTATGAAACAAATTTTTCGGAATTTTTGAAAATTTTAAATAACATTAATCACATTATTACTACAAATTAATAATTTTTTTTAAATTAATTTAGGCTGTTTCAGCCCTGAGAATAATAAATGCAAATTTTACATTTGTTTTATTCCATTCCTAAAAGATTCTGCATTATAAATGTTACAAGATTATAATTTTGTCTTTAATCGTCAAGGAAAATGCCAAATTAGTAAAAACCCCTTTTTAATTATGATAACAATATAGATTTCGATCTGTGACTCACCTCGCATTTGTTTTTACTGAATTTTTTGAAGTTTCTTCGAGGTCTGTACAATTGAAGTCTAACTTTTTTGTTGATGTGTAATATTCCTACTGTTCCTACAGGTCTCAGAAAAGCCCAGGCAATTTTGTACCAACAACCTTCACTTCCTATAATAGAAAATTATTGTGATTAGTTAATTCGTTAAACAATATTCCACTTTCTGATAAATCTCTGAAACCTAATTTATAGTCTCACCATACTGATCATAATTAAAGCTCGCTTCAGAGAAACTTAAAAGATCAAGAATCTCGAAGAGAATCAAGACTTGCTCATCTTCAGTTTTTAAAATATCTTCAAAATCATGCTCAAAAATTAATTCCTCCTCCCACATTGGAATGATTGACCTGTGCTCCCTAAAATCGAATTTTCTTGTTATCACAGGCTGCAAATATTTTCCAGTTAGTTCTTCACTTTCTAAACTCCTCAGATAATCTCCTGTTTTAGCGTTGACAATATGAACCTTCACCATGGGGTGTCTTGTTACATAATCAATTTCAAGAATATCACATTTATGAACAATTATAGATATAAATTTGATTTCCCTATTTTCTTCTTTTTCTCCTTTCTTCTTTTTTTTCTTCCTCTTCTTTTTCCTCGCACTGTCTTCATCCAATGATTCTTGAGCTCGGGTTGAAGAACTAGTTCTGCTCATGTGAATATCTTTTTTTCTTCTTTTGTCATTTCTTCTCTTGCCCTTTTCTTCGATTTTTGCACTTTCTTTGGAATACTCTGGAATTTTTAATTTTGACTGCCTTGATCTATCCAAAAATTGGTCACTGTCTTCGTTCGTTGATACCGTTGTTTCCTGATCAGAATATTTCGAACGAATTACTTCAACTTTACTTTTAGAGGGCTTCTGGTGGGTTTCAATCTCAGAAGAATACTCCTCAGAATTCCGCCGACTTTGCAATTCTAGTTTACTATTTCGCGAGATGCTAGATTCATTTTCCAAGTTTGAAGTGTCTTCACTGCCAGTTTTTCGAAATGTTTTGGAACGAATCAACTTTCTTATAACGTAACTCTCTTTTCTTGAAAGATCTGATTCTTCCTCAGAATTCCCAAGAACTTGAATTTTTTCGGGAGTCTTCTTTTTCTTTTCAATGCGACGATCATCTGAGTCAAGATCAGAAGTTTCTGATCGCTCAGATGAAATATTTTCCATTTTTTTGTCGAGAAAGTGAAGGTTTTTCATTCTCTTCACAGTGGATTTGGATTCTGAAACTAATTTTAATGCAGAATTTGACATCACACATGGAAAATATAAATATAAATATAATTTTTTCAAAATGCATGAAAACCCCCACTTTTATAGATTTCCTCTTTTGGGCCTTGTTTTCAAGAAAATTTATCTTTTTCTCGTTTTTACGTTTAACTGCGAACTGAATCAATAGTTCTATTTATGCTATTAATTCAGTTAGTTGAAAAGTCTACTCCTTTATTTTTGGTCCAAAATTCATCTCTTTTTGTTAAAATTTCTATTATTTTATAGAATATTCGTCTTTTTAGGTTAAAAAATTTAACTGCTTTCTAGAGAATTTACCTTTTTGAATAGAAAATTCAGCTATCGGGTTGAAAATTTCTCTTTTTGAGTCGAAAATTCATATATTTATTATACTTTTTTTTATTTGAAATAAAATTATTTTTTGGTTGCAATATTAACTATATTACACGTTTTGTCGAGAATTCATCGTTATGGTTAATTTCGCCTGTTTTTGATTGAAGAAAAAATTATTTCTTTGGTTGAAATGTCAACTATAATATTTTTCAGCGAGAACTAATCTTCTTTGACCGAAAATTTAAGTACTCGATTAAAAGTTGAACTTCATTTTTCAAAATTAATTTCGTTTTTCTCAAGATTCATCATTCAGTTGAAAATTCATTTTTGTATATTAAAAATTCATCTGCTTGGTTATAAATGCTAAAAATTGTATCTTTTTGGCTTCAAGATTCAACTATTTTTTTGAAAATTCAACCATTTGTGGTGAAAATTCGTCTTGTTGGGTTGAAAATTCAACTGTTTGGTTAAAAACTTGTTTTTTTTTTCTTGAGATTTTTAATTGTTTCGTTGTAAATTCAAGTGTTTCAATAATAATTAACTCTATGTTTATTGAAAATTAATCTTTCCTGTTTGAAGATTCAACTGCTTTGTTAAAACTTCGTCTTTTTGGACTGAAAATTAAATTTTGTTGATAGAAAATTTCTTGGTTGATAATTTGACTATTTGTTTCAAAATTCGTTTTCGCAGGTTGAAGATTCAACTACATAGTTAAACATGATTTTTTTTTTGCTTAAAACTTCAACTATTTGGTTGAAAATGCAACCGTTTTTGGTTGAAGTTAATTATTTTTTGTTTAAAAATTCGACCATTCACCTTTTTTGTGAAAAATAACCCTATTTTAGGCGTTAATATAAAGTAAAATTGAAGAAGAAATTTGACTTAAACAGGGGGGAGTGGTCGTATTTGTGACGCGACCTTGGAGGGTTTTTGAGCGTCCCTGGAGAGAATTATGACTTTCTTAAATTTTTAAATATGTATATCAATTCTTTAATTACAGATAAGTTCTCACCTGTTTCTACGCCTACAGTTACAAGACTCATTTTTATTTTTGCATTTTCCTGATTTGTTTCAATTCTTAGAACTTCTTCCTGGTCTGGTAAAAATGCCTCGTTGTCGAAAGCCAACTTGGACTCTGTTAAGAATTTGGTAGTCTTTGTACGAGGAGCTGGTACTGGTTTCACAAATCCTTCCTGGATGAATATAATTAATAATATAATAATATAATAAGAATAATAAATATAACTGAAAAGCAGACATACAATTTTTAATTTTTGGTGTTTCGCCGCCCCGGGCAGAAACCCTTATAATTTTGTTCGGATGTCCGTCCGTCATCTGTTTTTCCAAGGAGGGGTAGTGATGGAAAATTATTAATTAGACATGGGGAAACAGGGGAAATGAGAGGTATAGTAGCGGGAGAAGTGATAAGGATGAAAAGTAAGTGAAATGAGGGAAAATCGAGAAGGAAATTAGGGTCAAGTTTGTTAATTAGGGGAAATTATGGGGATTAGGGGAAATTGTAGTAGGGAAAGTAAAGGAAGTGAATGGAAATTGAGAGATGAAATGAGTCAAGTAAAAGTAGGGGATATGAGAGAAATGAAGGAAGGAGAAGTACGAGAAGTGAAGGCAAATGCATGGATGGAAAGTAGCGGGATGTAAATAACGTATAAGGATAAGGGAGGGAAATGGGAGATGGAAAGTAGGAGAAATGAGGGAAAATAGAACGAGAAATGTAGGGGAAATTGGGAGAGTAAGGGGGGAATGTATGAAGTATGGAGTTTAGGGGAGGAGAAATAGGTGAAAGAAGAGGTGTGGAGTTAGGGGATGTGAAGGGAAATAGAGGAAAATGGAAGAAAAAGAGAAAGTGGGGGAAATCAGATGAGTGAAAGTAGGGTAAATGTGAAAATAGGGAAGGTGAGCAGAAATTATGGGGTGAGAAGTAAGGGGAATTATGGGAGTAAGGGAGTAAGGGATGCGAAAGGGTGTAAGCGAAGCGAGGGGAAATGGCGAGTGTGGAAGTGAGGGAAAATAAGGTTAGGGGTTAAGGAAAGTAAGGGGAAATTTGCGAGAAAAACTAGAGGGTGTGAGAGGAAGTAAGGGAAATTATTAGAAATTATGGACAGTAGGGTAGGGAATGTGAGGGTTAGAGAAGGGGAGTAGAAGAGGAAGAAGTTATTGAACGACTTAATTAATATCTTGATAGGCTACAGAACCCTTTTTTAAGGCATGCTGCGACTACTTTGATGAATTTTTCAGTTTTGAACCTAAAACGATAAATATGATTGTTTTATCCGAACCTGCATCATCATTTTTCTATTAGGTATCTTTGGCGAATCTTCTTTTCCAGATGAGGTATCCAAAGAGTTTTTTGATTTCTTTTTTGTAAGGCTAGCATTGCCAACTTCTTCAGACCAATGCTTTTCTCGATTTTTTTTAGGATCGTCAGCTAAATAGACAGTTTCCAATTTTTGCCACCGTTTTCGTCGTCGAGTTCCTTTGATGGATGGTTCAACAGAATCGCTATGATCTTCATTTTCCGATTTTTCTGATTTTTCTTCCTTTGACGATTTGAGACTCTTTCTCAAATCTATTCTTGATTCCTTGGAGCGAACAGTAAATGCTTGAGTTCTTGAAGAAGCCGAAGGAGATTCTCTGAGTTCTTGTATGTCATCTAAAAGATCAGTTTATGTTTAAAAAAAAAAAATTTTTTTTCAAATCAAAAAAATAATTAAATTTCAGGCTTTGGACTCACGGTACTATTGACATTTTTTCAAGCCTATCCCTTATGATGCAACTATTTTACTACTATTTTGAAAAAAATGATACTAATGCTACTATTTTCGCTAACTTCTTACTGATGTAACTGCATATTTTTTCACTTGACCTTTAAACGTATTTTAAAACTTCTTCGCTGATTGGGTAAAATAATATTTCCGCCACATCAAAAATCGAAATTTCAAAAGATTTCGAAATTTTTAAGATTTTAAAAAATGTCAAAGGATGTCAAATTTTTCCAAAAAATTTAAGAAATTTTGAGATATATTACAAATTTCAAGATAATTCATGGAACTCTGATGTACTGTTCAAGGAATTTAGGATATTTTACAAGATCCCAAGAATGTTCCGAATTTAAACAAATTTATAAGTTTCTAAAGTATATGAAAATTATAAAAGAATTTCACAGAATTCAAGAGATTTCAAAAAATTTCAAAGAATTTATAAGGAATTTTCGGGTGTTAATGAAATCGAATTAAATTTTGAGGGATTTGCACCGATTTTATGGTTTTCAGAGGATTTACAAACTTTCAACATTTTGAAGGAATTCTAAAAAATACTAAAGATTTCAAGACCTTGTATAGGATTTCAAAAGGTTTATATGATTTTACTAGATTTAAATGTTAGAATATACTTATTGTATTTTAAAAGGTACTGAGAAATTTAATGATATTTCAAAGAATTTTTTTAGAATTTTTAAGGTAGATTTATACTGGATTTATTTGTTTACCGGGAACTTAACAAATTTTTTAAAAGAAAAATCTATCCAATCACTTAAAATATTAACAAGTTTATATCACATGATATAGTGCAATTCAAAATAAGTTCGATTTCTACTTTCTTTTAAATGTTAAGTTCAATTTTTAATGTTTTAATTACGAAATAACACAGTTTGCAATGCTCAATCCTTAAATCGTTCACTTTCAAAAGACTTACAGAAACAATTGAAAATTAAAATCATTACATTTTTTAAAAATTTTGATAACAAACATTTTAGGTTTGAACTGTGGTTCGAATATAAAAAAAATGGAAAATCATTTATTTTACAAGACGATTCTGAAACTTTTAAATCTAAACAATCTACAGGTGTTAACGTTAAAAATGGAACTATTTCAGTTCAAAAGCCTTAGTTGCTAAATAAATGTAAACGTCTGATTAAAACTTTATAAACTGTTTGTATTATAAAAATAACCTGAAATTTTATTAAATTTCAAATCGTATTCAAATATTGTTTAAGTCTAAAATATAACTTCACGCAGCTCCTGTTACACCTACCTGCGGCGCGGCGTCAATTCTCGGAAGGGCTATAAAAGGGATGGATATTGAAGGGTTTCACTGTATATTAAATTTTTTAAACGAATTTTGAAAGATATTTCCAGGATTTTTTTTCGGGATTCTATTCGATTATTCTGGGATTACTAGGGACTTCAGGAGATTTAAAGATTTTCATCAATTTCACAGGATAAAAAATAGGATTTTTAATAAGTTTCAAGGAATTTAATGAGACTTCAACATTTTTCAGAATTTCAAGGAATTTCGTGCGATTTTAGAAAATTTAAAACGATTTTAAAAAACATATTCAGGATATCATTGATATTTAAAAGATTTCAATAGATACCGACGGATTTCTAGAGAACTTTAAGGAATAAATTAAGTGAAATTTCAAGGGACTTCTAGAGATTTCACCAAATGTAAATGATTCAGAGGATTAGAAAAGTAAATATAAGATTTTAATAAATTTTAAGGAATTTAAAAAGATCGTCATACATACCCCCATATTCCCATACTTTTCCTCGCCCACTACCCCAGTACTCTCCTAGCTACCCTCTTTCACTTTTCTTCCTCACTTCTTATCATTTCCTTTACTTCATCTCACTTTCCCTACTTCCCCTCCCTAATTCCTCCTCACTTCTATCATTGATATATTTACCTTATTTCCCCTCAGTTTCTCTACTTTATCCTCTCCTCATTCCTCAGCACTTTCTCTGCTTTCCCTACTTCTTGTACCCTCATTTTCCTTCATTTCGCTTCACTTTCTCTACTTCTCCTACTTCACCTCCCTTCATTTTCCCACACTTCCCCTATCCTCATTTTCCCCTACTTCCCCTACTTCAGCTCCTCTCAGTTCCCCTCTCTTCCCCGACCCCCTCATTACATTTCCCAACACTTCCTCTACTTCCCCCACACTTTTCCGCACTTTCATACTTCCCGTCCCCTAATTTCCTCTATTTCTTTTCACTTAATTTTCCCTAACTTTCCATACTTTCCCTCTACTCCCCGCTATTTTTTCCTTCTGGGAAGAAAGAACGACGGATAGACGGATCGAAACTATAAGGGTTTCTGCGTGGGGCTACGAAACCCCGAAAATAGTTAATACCTCCATAAAATATTCGAAAAATTGCATAACACTGTTTTCCTACTATTTTTCAAAATGTATGCTGCTTTTGACACTATTTTGAATTTTTCAAATGAGTCCGAGGCCTGAAATTGCACATTTGACAAAAGTACTGAAAAAAATAGTTTACCATCATCCCTGATGATTGACTCTTGAGCTTCCAATTCCTGCTTTTTAGGAGACTTCACAAAAAACCTGCCCTGCTCTTGGTCCTTCTTAGCACTCTCATCTGAATCGGAAATACCATTTTTTCTACCTGGTGAAAAAGGGCTATGGACACTTTTTCTTCCTCTATCTGGTTTAAGGATTTCATTTTCACAATGTACATCCACAACAACGTTCATTGGAACAGGTTTTGGGATTTCATCTTTAGCGGCTTCCACATCCAAAATTTGAACATTTTGTGATCTTCTTAACTTGGGCCGAGCACGAGTTACTCGGGGATTTTCTTTACTTGATTTTTCCAGATAATTAGAGCCTGTGAATGGGTCGATGTCTATTACTGTATTTTCTGCATCATTTCTTTTTCCTGGAGATGTTGATCTCTTATCTCCCACTGATATTTTTCTGGAAAAACGAGTTTCTTTGGAGTGAGATTTTGGAGAATCGGAATCCATTGCTTCCTCTGATTTTCCATCAGATTTCCCACTACCGAATCTTTTTGTCCGAATATTCATCAAATGTAGATTACTTCTGACTTCGAGTTTTCCTAATTCGGCTTTTGGTGGATCTACCATTCTAGATTTTCAAAATCTACCATTTAAAAAACAAAATTTAATTAATTTAAAAGGCGAAAATATATTTTTATTTTATATTAACTAGCAATTGTGCGCGAACTACAACGTGTGGGAAATATTGTATTGCCAATTAATAATATAAGATATTTGAAATTTCAGAGTTCAATCACTTTTAAAAAAGTAATCTGAGAGGCGTGGTTTCATTTTCCATGCAAAATTTTTGTTATCGTTTCGCAGATTAATTTGAAAAGAGGCTTCGAAAATTGGAATCCAAACTCAAAAATACTCATTTTTTAATTCTTTTTAATATTTTTAAATTATAGAGGATTTTAATTTGAAGTTATTATATAGTGAAATCGACAAATTTCTAATACGTATCAGTATTAAATTAATAATTTTAAATATTTCATTCCTTTGAATTCAGAAGAATTGCAGAAATACCAGGATTTTAAAAAATTCCGAATATTTGAGGAATTCACAAGAGTGTAGTTGAATAGAAAGAATTTAGAGATTTAAGGGATTCAGGAAATTTGAAGAATATGCGAAATTTCAAGAATTCAAGGAATCTTAGCGTTTTTATTGCTTTAAGTATAAAACTTCTTATTTTTTAAAAATTAAAATTTCTTATTTTAAGTTTTGAAAAATGCAAATTTTCTATTTTAAAGGCTATAAATTTGATATTCTACAATTT
Source organism: Belonocnema kinseyi (assembly GCF_010883055.1). Classification (NCBI taxonomy): domain Eukaryota; kingdom Metazoa; phylum Arthropoda; class Insecta; order Hymenoptera; family Cynipidae; genus Belonocnema; species Belonocnema kinseyi. The sequence continues at coordinate 83,973,054 of NC_046658.1, read as the reverse complement.
TTTAGTAGTTTAAATCTTAAGAATTTTTAAAGTTCTAAATTTGAAAGCGTAAAATCTGAAGTATTCTTGTTGTTTAATACCGAAGGCTTTGAAGTAGAGGTTATTTAATTATTTAAACATTTGAATTTAAAATTGTTTAATCTCAAACATTTATTTAAGCAACTGTGAATAAGGCAAAAGGGAAAGTTGATCTAGAGAGCCTGGAATATCTCATTAAAGAGTTTAGAGAGAAAACGAACCGAAGTCTAAATGGCACTCAAAGGAGAGGGGTTGAAATGTGTGATTAGAGGAATGAAAGTGGATAGTGATTTAGAAAGAGAAGAAATCGAAAAGCTGGTGGGAAAAATTGGGGAAAATGCACGCGGAAGAGGTAAGTGGAGTGGGATGGGAGAATGAAGGTAAATCACGGATGGATATCGTAAAAGTGAGAAGTGAGGAAGAAACGCTTCTATCTTGAGAAGGAAGAAAGCTTTAAAGGGAAGGGAAGAAAGGATAGAGGAGGATGTGACGTGGTATTAAAGAAGAAGAAAGTAGATAAAGAAACAAAGAGCATGGAATGAAAGCGTAAAAGGTAATACGGTATGGATAGGGAAAGACAGGATGTGGATAAATTGGAATGTGTGGATATGGATTTAAGAGAAAGAAAAATTGAGGTAAGTGAATAGGGAAGGTACATGGTGACGAGGGTTAGAATCGGAGACTATGGATAGAAAGGAACAGGTAATGGAAACAGGTAGAGAGTGGAATAAAGAAGGAGGAGAAGGCGGAGAGTCGGGGTTTCCACAACATAAGGGAGGGGGCCTGAAGACGAAAGAAGGAAGAAAGGAAGGAAGTAAGAAGTGTG
>NC_046658.1:83869523-83972110 GCF_010883055.1 Belonocnema kinseyi | reverse complement strand
GGGCAATTTTTTTAACTTGAAACTTTCAAATATCTCGAAAAATAGCAACTCTATGAGAAAATGTTATGAATCAAACTTTAATAACTTTGAGGAGTACATACACTGATGTTAAAATCGGTTCCCCTACACCGCCCCTGCGTGGTGGGGGTGGGGGCAAGTTTGAAATCGTAAATGGGAACTCCTTTTTTTTATTGCATATTCGGATTCTTTGGATAAAAATGCGTATGATTGTTCTAAAATATTTTTCTCGTTTCGCGATAGATAGCGCTGTAATCGACGAAATTCAATTTTTTCCATTTTACTGCTACTGAGAATGCACGCTTACGATTCTGCAATACTCGAAATTAGTCTTAAAACAAACTACTACTTTTAGCGTAACCCAGGAGCAACGACGTGGACGTAGCAGTTTTCTGTTCCCTTCGGGGTGATTGATTAACTTGAGTCCCCTCGCCTCTTACGATTCGAGGTACTCAGGGAATCATCTTTTAATTAAGAGCATGTGATACTTCGTCGTGTGGTCAATTGGGTACAGTTCCCCCGGCTTTTTTCCACAAAAATGAAAATTTTCAAAAACCGAACTCGGAGATGCTATAAAATATCATAACGGACGTCCCCGGACACTTTTTTGAGGGATAATAACAAAAAAAATTATTTTGCTAAATAAAAATTTTATGCATGTGCATTATTTTAAGGTTGCGTCGTTTTTCAGCTCTGTCATTCATATAATTTGGAAATTATTTATGAAATAAACTTTTTTTATAGCCTACAAAGTTAGTTCCGGGATATTAGTTAATATGTTTATTTGTAATTCTAAAGTTTTCAGCCAAAAATATTTTGTAGTTTGGAAATAACGCTCGGGAGAATTTTAATACACATAACCTCGAAATATACACACCATTTTTAGCAAACTCATAATTTTTTGTCATTAACCTACAAAAAAAGTGTGAACGGACGTCCGTTATTATGTTCACTATCATTCCCCAGATTTTGAAGACAAAATATTTATTAATCTAGGAAACAAGCCGGGGGAATCTAACACTGATAAAATCGATACTAATTCCTAAACGCCATGCAAATTAATCAAATTTAGCAAAATACATTTTTTTTAAATATTTCTTATTCTAGAAAAAAAGCCGGGGAACCTAAAACGATAATTTTCGGATTATCACATGCCCCTAAAGTAAGTGCTCAAAATGATGAACTTCGGCTTCAATGCACTTATTAATCCGTACACTGTAAAAAAAGTCAATTTCCTCGCATTAAGAACAAAAATGCTCCAAAATTAATGGGTGAAGGCATCGATAAACAACGAACAAGAGAGACTCTTTCGTATTCACATATTATTTTATTAATTATTCTAAATTTTCAATTAATTATAAATCAAAAATTTTACAGTTTCCGCAAGGATAAAATTAAAGATCTTTGGTCAAATTAAAAATCTCGATGTAATTTTCAATCACAGGAAAGGGATTTTACCGACGCATGGTATTTTTACACGCTGCGACTGAATTTTCCCTTCTAAATGTGAAGTTCGTACGAGGGAAGTTGTAATTTTATTTTTATCGAGTGTGTAATATTACACTGCTGTTCTAGGGTCCTTTTATTTACATCGCTAGAGGATGTAATTTCAAATACTTTTGTATAATCACACAGGGAAGTGTGTGATATTTACAGTTATACAATATGTAATTTTCCGAAACTTTGTAATTTTACACAAACCTTTTTTTACAGTGTGATTCAAATGAATTTACATTACGGAGAAGTGTATCTTCTTGAATTTCAGCACATGCACTTGTAATTCGGTTAATCATATTCTCACGTATTGTTGGTTTTTCTTTGTACACTTTGTCTTTCAGATAGCCCCAGAAAAAGAAATCTGGTGAAGTAAGATTTGGCGATCTTGCAAGCCAATTTATCCGACCGCCTCTACCAATCCAGCGAACATTGACATCATGATCAAGAACTTATCGTGCTAAGGCTGAATAGTGTTACGGACAACCATCATGTTGAAACCACATATTCAGCCGTATTTCTAAGCTCAAGTTTTCAAGCAATATTGGCAGTTCATTTTCCAAAATGCCTTGATATTTTGGACCATTTAAGCTGCCTTCGATAATCTAGCGCCCGATTAGTTTGTTGCCAATTATTCCACACCATACGTTGATCGTCCATGGACGCTGGTGTTCGACTTCACGAAGCCACTGCGGATTTCAATACTCCAGTAGTGCATGTTGTGTCGATTAACTAATCCTTGGTTCGTAAAAAACGACTCGTCAGAGAATAATACAAAACGAAAAAAGTTGGGATTTTGTTGTATATGTTCACGTGCCCACTGACAAGAAGCTACCCGATTTTGGAAATCAACGACATGAAGTTCTTGATGTAAAGAGACATGATTCGTATGAAATTTATTACGTTTCAAAATTTTCCAAACACTGCTCTGAGAAATTGTTGCACGGGTCTTTTTCTTAGGTTGAACACTTCTATCAGTAGTAAATTTTGTAATAGTACGATAAAATGAAGCACGTGACACAATTCTATTTGGAAAACGCTGATCGTAGAGATTGACAGCATTATCAAGATTTCTTCCAGTTTCTCCAAACAACAGAACCATTTCAATTTTTTCTCTTACGGTTAGATACTACATTGTAAAGTAGTATTCTGAATAATCTTTGATCTAACTAAAATGAGTTTTGTCTTAAATGTATTTTTTCAAATTTACTGTATTTAAGGAAAGAAAAAAGTAAACACTTTCGTAATGTTACGATAGCCTCCACTGACCTCAATCTACAATAATGCCAGAGCTAAAATTTCTGAATATTCAGGAAATACTGTTAATGTAAACGTATTACTTAATAATTACTTATCAAGAACGGACATACGTTTTGGCATGTTTGTCAAAATAATAATTACCAAAGAGATCCGAAGCTCTATTGCCCTTATTTTTAACCGACTTCAAAAAAAAGGAGGTTCTACCTAAGTTCGTGGCGATGTATTTTTTTTATGTACGAGTTTTTATTGCACTCGTTCAACGATTCTGTAACGATTTGAAAAATTATTTTTGTCTGTGGTCAGTCATGTCGCAATGAAAATGGTGAATTTTTTATTCCTTATGTATTGCAGAATCGTAAGCGTGTATTCTCAGTAACAGTAAAATGAAGAAAAATTGATTTTCGTCGATTACAGCGCCATCTACCGCGAAACGAAGAAAATGCTTTAGACAAATCATCACATTTTTATCCAAAGAATCTGAATATGCAATAAACAATAGGGGTTCTCATTTAAGATTTCGAACTTGCCCCCACCCCCACCCCCCGGGGCGGTGGGGGAACCGATTTTAACATCAGTGTATGTACTCCTCAGAGTGATTAAATTTAGATTCATAACATTTTTTCATAGAGCGGCGAACTTGATGCTACCCAAATTGCACAACAGCAGGGAAGAAGCCATTGTACAGAAGTATTTTCATATTTCGCGCCTTTAAAGTTGCAATCGGATCGGCCATTCGCTCAAGTCCTTGCATCTTCGGATCAAGTTTATCATAGTTTCCATGGTTGCGTTCGAAACTTCAAATGGATACAAGTTTTAAAACAATATAGGTTATGTTACATAGTAATTACAAATAATAAAAGTGTTTAATTAATAATGAAGTGAGACATGTGAACTGAGAAGTAAACGTCAATTATTTTCTGTACCAATAACATTATGGAATGTCTGCTGAGTGACAAATACTATAAAATAGTAATAATATTCTGCGCTTCCAGTGGGCGAAGAGCGAATTGTGTTTAACGCTTATTTGCGGCAAAAAAGGTATGTTATGCATATATAGGATATGTATTAAATAAAGTAAATAAACTATTACATGCGTAAACTTTAAATTGACATTATCTACATTTATTTACAGCGATTAGGACAAACACGTAAATCTGAACATAACCTTGAAATAATGACAGATCGGCCCGGCATGTTTATTATACATTAGATTGATTATTCTTTACCAAAGAAATGTTTTGTGGTTTTGTATGTTTATCACTGACAGTGTCGGCAGTAATAATTTAAATAATAATGACTTATTGTCAATTTAACTATCATTACTTTATAATTAGTTTAATAAGTTAAACATTATTTCTGAATTTAATAATAGATTACCATTTTTTTTTTCACAGATCGATCCTAGAAGAAATACACATCAGGAAATGCAGGTGGAATTATTGCATTTCGGCTTGGTGTGTTTCAATAAATATTGTTGAAAAATCTTTATCTCTGGACCTTATCACAAGACTGGGGATTGTTCAGCCTAAAATTAGTATTCTGAGTCATTTCAATGGTATAGGAGTATCAAAAAGATATTTCTAAGCAATTTAACTTGCCCGCAGTTTAACTAATAAAATTTGTAGGGATTATTTTTATTTTAAAAAATGTTTTCTCTGGTCCTCATCTCAAAAATTGATTTGATCAACCATTAAATTAAATTAGAGACTCGCTGAGGACAGGAGTGTATCAGTAATAAATCTAGAAGAGAAATTTTAGGGCGATATTCTCATTCCAATTTTTTTTGTTAATTATTCTATTTTTGAACTTGCTAATATCTGGATCTGATTTCCAAACTGGCTTTTGATCAGCCCCTAAAATCAATTTTAAGACTTTTTTCGAAAATGACTTCTCTGGATCTGATCCCAAAATGTGGTTTGATCAACTACTAAAATAAATTAAAAACTCGTTGGTGATAAAATTGTATCAGTTTTAAATCTAGAAGATAAATTTTAGGCCGATATTTTCATTTCAATTTTTTGTTGTTTAATTATTCTATTTTCTAACATGCTATATCTGGATCTGATTTCCAAACTGGCATTTGATCAGCCCCTAAACTCAATTTCAAATAATTTTGATGGAATTGGTGAACAAAAAAAAATCTCGAAGCAATTTAACAAGTCCGAATTTTAAATATAAAACTTCTTAGGAATTTATTTTATTTTCGAAAATATTTTCTCAATCAAATGGCCAACACGGGTATACGGGCGAGTAGGAGGCGCCATGTTTCTATCAACTGATATTTCTAATGCATTGTAACTCTCTATTTCTCTCTGCCAGTACTAAATCTAGACGAGAAATTTTAAGCAAGAATTTTCATTCCAATTTTTTTAAACATTATTTTATTTTCGAAATTGATATATCTGGATCTGATTTCAAAACTGGCATTTGATCAGCCCCTAAAGTCAATTTTAAGTCATTTTGATGGTATCGGTGTATCAAAAAAAAAATCTCGAAGCAACTTAACGAGTCCAAATTTTAATTAATAAACTTTTTAGGGATTATTTTTATTTAAAAAAATGTTTTCTCTGGACCTCATCCCAAAATTTCGGTTGATCAACCACTAAAATAAATTAAAGACTCGTTAGTGATAGGATTGTATTATAGTACTAAATCTAGAAGAGAAATTTTAGGCCGATATTTACATTCAAATGTTTTTTTAAAATTATTTCATTTTCGAACTTGCTATATCTGGATCTGATTTCCAAATTGGCATTTGATCAGCGCCTAAAATCAATTTTAAATAATTTCAATAGTATCAGTGTATAAAAAAAAAATTCGAATCAATTCAACAAGCCCAAATTTTAATTAATACAGTTTTTTGGAATTTTTTTATTTTAGAAAATGTTTTCTCTGGGCCTCATTTGAAAATTTAGTTTGATCAACTATTGAAATAAATTAGAGAATCGCTGAGAATAGCAGTGTATCGGAAAGAAATGTAGAAGCGCAATTCTAGGTCGAATTTTTTATTCCACTTTTTTTAGAATTTATTCTATAATTATCTATTTTATCAGGTCTAAAAATAAAATACATTAATGGTATCTTATCAGAAAATAAAAATGTTTGAGTATAATTCAAAGCTGCTCGAAGTGTTATTTTAATGTATTTGTTTGAGGCCTCATTCAAATTTAAATTCTGCCGTTAGAAATGAAGACACCAATTCTGTACATTTTATTTCAGATGTTATCTTTTCGATTGGAGGTTTTCTTATATTTATTATTGATTGATCAAACGAAATTTTGAGATGACGTCCAGAGAAAATATTTCCTAAAATAAAAATAATCAATAAAAAGTCTATTAAATAAAATTTGGGCTCGTTACATTGCTTACAGATGTTTGTGATACACCGCTACCTTAAAAATTACTTAAAATTGTTTGAAATTTTTTGATAATTTAAAAACAACATTGGGATGAAAATTTCTCTTCTAGATTCATTCCTGATATACTCCTATCCTCAGCGAGTCTCTAATTTATTTCAGTGGTTGATAAAAGCGAATTTTGAGAGGAGGTCCAGAGAAAACATTTTCAAAAATAAAAAATCCCTAAAAAAATTATTATTTAAAATCCTGGCTAGACAAATTGCTTAGAGATTTTTTTTCTTGATACACCGATACCATCAAAATGACTTGAAATTGATTTTAGGAGCTGATCAAAAGCCAGTTTTAAAATAATATCCAGATATATCAATTTCGAAACTAAAATAATTTTTAAAAAAATTGGAATGAAATTTCCCGCTTAACATTTCTCTTCTAGATTTAGTACTGATACACTTCTGTCCTAAGTGAGTCATTAATTTATTTCAGTGACTAATCAAACCAAATTTTGAGATGAGGTCCAGAGAAAACATTTTCGTAAATAAAGTGTAGGGGCTGATCAAATGCCAGTTTGGAAATTAGATACAGATATAGCAAGTTCGAAAATAGCATAATTAAATAAAACAAAATTGAAATGAAAATATCGGTCTAAAATTTGTCTTCTAGATTTAATACTGATACAATTTTATCACCAACGAGTCTTTAATTTACTTTAGTAGTTGATCAAACCAAATTTTGTGATCAGGTCCAGAGAAATCATTTTCGAAAAAAGTCTTAAAATTGATTTTAGGGGCTGATCAAATGCCAGTTTGGAAATCAGATGCAGATATAGCAATTTTGAAAATAAAATAATTTTTAAAAAATTGGAATAAAAATTACTGCCTAAAATTTCTCTTCTAGATTCATTCCGGATACACTCCTATCCTCAGCGAGTCTCTAATTTATTTCAGTGGTTGATAAAAGCGAATTTTGCGATGAGGTCAAGAGAAAATATTTTCGTAAATAACATAAATTCCTAAGAACTTTAATAATTAAAATTCGGACTTGTTAAAATGCTTCCAGATTTTTTTTGTCCACCGATACCATCAAAATTACCTAAAAATTATTTTAGGTGCTGATCAAATGCCAGTTTGGAAATCTGATCCAGATATAGCAAGTTCGAAAATATACTGATACACTCCTATCCTCAGCGAGTCTCCAATTTAATTTAATGGATGATCAAATCAAATTTTGAGATGAGGACGAGAGAAAACATTTTCTAAAATAAAAATAATCCCTAAAAATCTTATTAATTAAACTGCGGGCAAGTTAAATTGCTTAGAGATATCTTTTTGATACGCCTTTACCATCGAAATGACTCAGATTATTAATTTTAGGCTGATCAGTCCCCAGTCTTGTGATAAGGTCCAGAGATAAAGATTTTTTAACAATGTTTATTGAAACACACCAAGCCGAAATGCACTAATTCCATCTGCATTTCCTGATGTGTATTTCTTCTAGGATCGATCTGTGAAAAAAACAATGGTAATCTATTATTAAATTCAGAAATAATGTTTAACTTATTAAACTGATTATAAAGTAATGATGGTTAAATTGACAATAAGTAATTATTATTTAAATTATTACTACTGACACTAAGTGTAATAAACATGGTGGGCCGATCTGTCATTATTTCGAGGTTATGTTCAGATTCACGTGTTTGTCCTAATCGCTTTAAATAAATGTAGGTAATGTCAATTTAAAGTTTACGCATGTAATATTTTATTTACTTTATTTAATACATATCCTATATATTCAGAACATACCTTTTTTTGCCGCAAATAAGCGTTAAACACAATTCACTCTGAGCCCACTGGAAGCGCAGAATATTATTACTATTTTATAGTATTTGTCACTCAGCAGACATTCTATAATTTTATTGGCACAGAAAATAATTGACGTTTACTTCTCAGTTCACATGTCTCACTTCATTATTAATTAAACACTTTTATTATTTGTAATTACTATGTAACATAACCTATATCGTTTTGACATTAGTATCCATTTGAAGTTTCGAACGTAACCATGGAAACTATGATAAACTTGATACGAAGATGCACGGACTTGACCGAATGGCCGATCCGAATGAAACATTTTAGGCGCGAAATATTTCAGAAAACTGATGGAATAATGACGAGAATGGTGAAGATAGGAATAAGAAGAAAGGTGAAAATAGTTTGTGTTTACAGGAAAAGGAAAGTAGAAGGTTGGATTTAAATTAAGAAATGGGTGGCGACAGAGGATGATGAATTGGTGTTGATAGGAGGTGATCTGAATACTTAGACGATGGAACAGGGAAGGGTGCGGGGATATAGGATGAATAGTGTGAGACTTTCAGGAGAAAATTGAAACACAAGCAGGTGAACCAGGCGGGTAGGACTCTCTTGAAAATTCTGGGAGAAACATGATGGATTTTTCGTAATGGGTACCCGGAAGAGGATGAAGGTGAGATTACGGTTTCAAAAAAAAGGAAAACAGTAATAGACTATATTCTGGCCGAGGAAAGGATAAGGAGGCTGTTGGAAAGAATGGAAGTAGGAAACGAAATAGGGTCAGTACACTTTTCGGTAATTGCAACGTTGAAATGCGTGAGTTGGAGAAAAGAGGGAAGGAAGAAGGAGTTGGAAGCAAGAAAAAAGCAAAAGTGGGCAAATGGAGAGTGGATAAGTTAAGAGAATATGCGGCAGGAATGGAACAAGAGAATGTGGTGATTGAAGATGGGGAAGGCGTAGATGAGATTTCGTGTAAGATGAGGGGACGTCTAAAGAAGATAGTGAAAAAAATTAGAGCGAGTGAGAAAGAAAGAAGGGGGAACAAAGGATGGTGAGATGTAGAATGGGTAAAGAATAAACAACGTACAAAGTTATCGTTAAAGATTTGTAGAACTGAAGAGATAGACAGAAAGGAGTATGATAAAATAAAAAGGGAATGCGGGAAATGAATGGATGTAAAACGACATGAGGAGAACGCAAGGTACATGGAGGATGTAGAGAAAGTAATAAAGGACGGAAGAGAATGAGGGATCATTAATGGAGAAAGGAGTGGAGGGAAAGGAATCAATGAAGAGATAAGTGTGGATGAATGAACGGTTTATTTTAAGAAATCACTAGGAGGGGTGGATAGCAAGGTGAAAGGGGAAGGTAGAAAGATGAAAAGAGGGAGATTTGGAGGGTGGGAATGACGTGAATAGAGAGGTGGTGAATCAAGCAATTAAGAAGTTAAAAAGAAACAAGGCGACAGGAGAGGATTGGATAGAGAATAAAGCGTTGAAATTTAGCGGAAGAAGGATTAGAGAAGAGATTTGGGATGTGTTTAATAGAGTATGGAGATGGGAAGGATGGCTGATGGATTGGAGAGCAGGTTTGGTAGTCCCTTTATTAAAGAAAGGAGGGGAAGGGAAAGAATGTATTTCACACAATCAAACAGGATTTAGGAAGGGGATGGAAACAGTGGATAATATCTTCATACTATAAAATAAGAGATCACATTCGTTAGCATACGCGGACGATGTAGTGCTTGTGGCAGAGAATGAACGTGGAATGAACTTGCTAATGAAAGGATTCGGAGAGTATGTGAGGGAGAAAGACCTGACAATGAATGTGACGAAAAAAAGATAGCATATTCCAGATATAGAAAGAATAAAATAAAGTATGGATGGAAGATGAATGGGGAAATTGTGGAAATGGTAGAGGAATTTTGTTATTTAGGATTCTGGTTCGAAGCGGAAGATAGAAATGATCTGCAGTTTAAAAAAAGGATGGAAAGTTCGATAAGGTTGATGGTTCAAGTGCGGGTATTGGAAAAAGAAGATTCAAAGAGGAATGGAAGATGAAAGTATCGATGTTTGATTCACTGGTATCGGCAGTGATATGTTATGGAGAGGAGATTTGAGGATGGAAGGAGTACAGAATGGTAGAAAACATGCAAGATAGATTTCTGAGCTGGGCAATGGGATTAATCTGGATTTCCCTATATGCAATACTAAATAGAGAGAGGAGAGATAACATGGAACATATAAGATGGGAGATGGAGAGATGGCAAGTTAGAAGAGAATGGAGAAGGAGTGAATGGAGTGCAGGGAGTGTCAGGAAGTAGAGGGGGAAATGGGCAAGAATAAAGAATAGAAGAGGTGGGAAAAGGTTATGGAGTCAAAATACAATAAATGGTATAGATTGATCAAGATGAAAGGGTCCAAGAATACTTAAGGAAGTTGCAAAAGGAGTGCGGGTGTTCCAGGATGTGGTGCGTTTCAGATTGGGAGAAGATAAGAATGAGTGTAAATATTGGATGAGTGAAGGAAAAAAAATATGTAGGGTATGTGATTATGAAAGGGAATCGTGGGAGCACGTGTTGGTGAGACGTACAGGGGAAGGGGAGAGAGCGTGGTAGAGATAGTTATGAGAAAAATACACGGTTGTTGACAAGGGGACAAGTGGGCAAAGAGTTTAGAAAAGAAAAGAGAAGAGAGAATGGGGGAAGGTAAAAACAAAAAAATAATACTAGAGAAATGCGTATAAGGAAAATTAGTGTTGCGTGACTTGAAAAAGGTTAAAAAGTAATGATAAGAGGGAACGGAAGCCCTGGAAGGTCTCGCGCAATTCTAAGATAATAGGTAAAAGCTAGTAAATAATAAGAATGCTAAGCGATTAAAGTTTGAGTTAATCATAAGACATAGTGGTAAAGTGAAATTGTAAAATATGTAAAAGGAACAGAGCCCACAAACGCATAAAAGGAGAGTAATAAAATACAACTAAGAATTTAAAAAAATATATTTTTGCAATTATCAAATATTATTATTTTCAAGCGATACAGTTTCGAAAAGTTTAAAATGAAACTAAACCATTGTCAATTTTTCGATGTACTTTACAGTTCTGAAAGGTTGAGAAATGGAAACTCATACAAGTTTTATAATACTTTAAATCATTCTGACTTTTTTATATTATAATGTAAGATGGTTGAAGACTCCACTTATGCTTGAAATAAAACAATTGTAATTGCAATAGATTGTAGGAATTTGATTATTTTTACTGAAATCAGAGAACCTAAATATATTTATTTAAAATATATGTTTACTTAAAAAATCTGAGTTTCCAATTATTAATTTCATTTTGTTGTACATTCTCGAAGATTTAAAATTGATCCCCAATTACTTCGTATATTATCAATTGAACATTATTTAATTTGACAATTACGTGTTTTTAAACTTTAATTAATAAAACGAACCAATTTGAAAAACCAACTTTATGCTGCGAATGGATTGTATAATATGTGAACTAATTAAGATTATTAGTTTTTATTTTTTGTACACTCTAACTTTAAAGGTAATAAATAATAATTCATCTAATGTGAAGCTTAAAAATTCGTATTTGATAATATTTTTACATTATTTAAATTGGAACATTTTTACTTTCAGTTTTCATATATTAAAGTTTTCTAGTAGAAATCACAACGTGTCTATAACCTGAAAGGCTTTACATTTTATACACACAATTCCAATCAAACAATTTTAGATTTTAGAAATTGTATAATTTCATTAGAAAGGTGTCAAAATTGTCTCATTTTTAATCAGAAGCTTTCAAAATTTAACCATTTTTTTGTGAATTATTGAAGAATATCCAAATTGTATTATTTCTGATTACAAGCATTGAAAACATAAGTCATAAGTCAAAAATTTTCTGAGATGAAAAAAAATTAATTCACCGTCATTTTCACCGTTCAGACTGCAAAAATGTTTATACTCAATCCTTTGAAAATTAAATCAATTAAAAATTTTTAAATGTTGATTTCGCCAAATTCAACAATTTCAAATTTAATTATAAAATTAAAACTTATGAAATGGACGAATTGAAAATTCAGCGTATCCATTTCAGTTTGTTGTAATTTTATCTATTTTAATTTTAAACATCACAATTTTTTCATTTTTAATTTCAGATCATTTAATTTTTAATACTTCATTTCTGATTTTTATTTATTCTCCAAATCTTACAATCAAATATTTTTCAATTTTAAATATATTTTTTTAAATCTTAAACTAAAAATCCGATTATTGTAAGATGTTACGTTGAAAATAAAAAGTATAATGGTAATAAAGGGTGGATATTTGTTCAATTTTTGAAATTGCGTAATTTGAAACCTATCAGATAGAAACAGTTTTTTCCAAGTTGAGTTTGAAATGTTCAATATTTTTGAACATTTGCAGATTCAAGAAAAAAATAGTTTACAATGCTTTATTCTATAATCGTCTTATTTTAAAGGCTTGAATTTGACAACATTATTTTCCTAATTTTTCATTGTTTTGAATTTATCTCTGTGGAATTTAATCCAAAATTATTCAATTACAAACACTTTAAGCCGAAAATTGTGTACCTGGTTTTCAATCTGATATTCTGCGATTTCGAAGAATTAAAGAAATGGACAATTGTGTACGCTTAGAATTAAAACCAAAAAATTTTAAATACTTTATCTAAAATTATTAAACAAAAAACTGACTTTCAAGTGGCATTTAAAGTGTTTGGATATTTTTTTAGTAAAAAATGTGTTTTATGTAAAAAAAAGTCACTGTAATTTTCTCGGGTCAAAATATAAGAATACTAAATATTGTGAACCTTTAAAATATAATTATTCTAAAAAACTTTAAAAATTATATACTTTCTAATTGGAAACTTTCAAAATTAATAAATTCAAAATTGAAGCGTTAAAAATTAAACAATTCCAAAATTTGTTTAAAAATTGAAACATTCTTCAATAACGAGCTTCAAGCTAAGCCGTTACAAATTATGAAAGTTCAAACTGACAAAAAACACGCGAAAAGCGAGCTAAACATAGAAGCTTCAATTTTGAAACTAAGTCGTTAAAAATAATTAATTTTCAAACTGATAAAAAACACGCGAGAAACAAGCGAAGCATAGACGCTTCAATAAGGATAAAATGAATAAATAATAGATAATTATAATATACAATAAAATAATGATTAATTAATTTAAAGTTAATTTTTTCAAAATCAAGTTTTTTTAATTTTCTTATTTCAGCGGGAAAAATGCACTTACAGCTTTAAAAATGAATAATTCAATTATAATAATTTTTAGAAGAAGTGTTGTAATTCCTGTTACAATTTTGTAAGAATAGAAAACAGTTGATTTTCTCTCTTCAAATAATTTTATTAGAAACTTAGATCAATTTTAGTTTTAAAAACTGTATTCTTAAATAGCGAAGCATATTACATTATAGATTTTATTTACTTGATCTTCGAAAATCAAATTCTAATTTTGAAGCATTTTTTATTTTTGATACAAAATTTATTAAAAAATATTTAAATAAAAATTATTTCGAAAATAAATCTTGTGTAGATTTAAAAAATATATTATTTTCTAACTAGACTCGAATCTTTGAAACCGGAAAATTATAGTAAGTCACTTGCCAAGTACCCTCGTGCCTATCACTTCCGTTTTGTTGATCAGGGTTTCTGAACTCCTTTTCCATAGTATAGTCAACCAAATCAATCAATAGTCCCAATTACTGGTTTCCGTGACCGCAGAGAAATAAATTAAATATGTAATTATTCAATTATTTTAACAAAAAATAAATTTGTTAATCTAGTGACGATATAGAAAAAACTGGTGGTTGCTCGAAGTTGAACTGGACAGGTGTCTCCCGATACTAACAGTCGACCCCTTTACAACGTTGTTTCTGGCATAATCACACTGAATATCGATCGATTGACGACTTGAGTTTTGTCTATATCACTGACTATAGTTTCATTCATTTATATTTCACTTACATTAGTTTTAAACCTTTGACTTTTTTCACACTTTTTTTAATGCTGCAACCATTTTTCACTATTTATAAAAAATAACAGTAATGTATTATATATTTAATTTCATTTAAATGTAATTTATGTCATATTTTTTCAAATTTCGCGCGAAGGCAAATATTTTTTTACTTTTATTTTTTAAATGTTTTCGATATATTGGTCAAAACAACATATTTTTTTTTTATCTCACAAATGAAAAATTCCAGAAGATTTCAATATTTTAAAGATTACAAAATATTTATAGCGAGGGGGAAACAACTCCTAAAATTACCTCTATATACTGAATTACACGGGATTATCTAAGATTACTCCGGATTTCATAAGATTACACAAAATTATGATCGATGATATTTGAATTTTGAATATTTGAATTTTCTACCAAAGTTAATAGTTCAATTTTTAATCTAAAAAGACGAGTTATGAGCAAAATCGGTGAATTTTCGTCCATAAAATGACTTTTTTACTTAATTGTGAAATTTTTGCAATCTAGATTAAATTATAACCAAATAATTGAATTTTCAACCAAATACATGAGTTTTTAATCAAGAAGATTATTTTTCTATCGAAACAATATGATTTTTCTACCAAGTAGTTGAATTTTTAACTAAAAAAGCTCAACTTTTAAACCGAAATGGGATAGTTGCATTTTTAACTGAAAAAATTAATTTTGTAAAAATATAATATAAATTTATAATTTTAATTAATTTTATACAAGTGTAAAAAAATTACCTTTGTTCAAAATAGATCAATTTTCAACCAAAGAGTTAAATTTCCAATTCTGTGTAAGTACTATATTCAATTCAATGTAAGTCGATGTCAATAATAAAAAATCAATTTTGAACAAAGTGGTTCAACTTTCAACCAACTAGTTGACCTTTAACTAACAATTTAACTAAGAATATTAATTTTCTACCAAGCAATACGAAGTTTGAACAAAATATATGAATTTTCAACCAAACAGTTGAATTTTCAGCAAAATAGTTCACTTCTCAACCAAAAAGATGAATATAAATTTTCTATTAAAAAACGAAGAGTTAAATTTTCAGATAAAAAAATTGATGTTCAATCAAACAAAAATAAAACGGATTTTTCAATAATATAGTTAAATTTAAATCAAAATAAATAAATTTGCTACCAAAATCGGTAATCTTTCAACCAAAAAAAGTATCTTTTTACTTTCTAAAATTTTCACATTGCTTATTAATTTTTAACGAAATGTTTAAATTTTCAAAAAAAAAGATAAATTTCTGACGAAAAAGTTTAATCATTGACTCCATCAATTTTTGTTAAAGATTTTTTTTTTTAAATCATCTATCTGGTGTAAAATTAATTATTTGTTGAAAATTCATATTTTCCGGTTGAAAATTAAACTCTTAGGAGAGAATTCGTCTTTTTAGCTTCAAACTTCAACCATTTGGTAAACAATTAAGCTATTTGGTAGTAAATTAACTTTCTTATTGAAAATTAGTCTTTTTAAATTAACTTTTTCTTTGTTCATTTAACTGTTTTGTAAAAAATTCTCTCACTTTGAAATGTCATATTTAGTTATATTTGTGTCACGATATATTGTGTAATTTTTATTTTGTAGTTTATCCATTACAAATAATTTATTTGAATGCTTGAGTATTAAACAAATCCATTTTATTATTATTACTTTAAAAAATTTTATATTTAAATTTGAAAAAGTCTCATTAATTATAATAAGTAATTATGAAAGTTAAAAAAATATTCTAATTTCACTGCACGTGGTAGCATATTCTTATTTTGAATAGAATAATTTTGTAGATGTATAACGAGCAATTGCTATTATAGTTCTTATGTATATTTACCAATTTCAGGGAATTTCCCGCACGATTGAAATATAATATATTTATTGAGAAAAGGGGAAAGTTTATGAAAAATACGGAAAAGGGGGAATTTGAAAAAGGAAAAACGCAGGGGAGTAGGGGAAAGACTGTGATTCCTGAAAAATGGTCACCATTTTAGCTCACTAATCTGCGAAAATGAATAACAAAATTAAAATTTTAAGACATCCAAAATAATTTTTGAATCAAAAGTGGTGTTAATTACAAAGGCTTACAAATTTCGAACTATTTTTGAATTTTACTTTCAATAGTATTAATCTTCGAGACAAATTTTTCAAATAAAATCATAGATTTTTTTACTTTTTCCTGACATTAGTATTATAAAAAATTTTATTTTTCAATTCATTTTTATTTAAACGACTCAAAAAAATAATGCAATCGTAATTTTTATTGTATTATTAATAAGTTTTTGAATGATTTTAAGGGATAGATTAAGTTAAAAATGTGTAAAATGAGTCTATCACTGTTAAAAGAACAAATTTTCAATATTTGATGCAAAAAATGCTTAAATTCAAGAATTAAATTATTCCTAACCTGGATGTTTTACTGAATTTGACTTTTATTTAATCATTTTAAAATTCATTTTGTGATGGTCTATTCAATCAGATGGAATCCCATGTTGATAGATCTTCAATTTAATAATAAATAAAAATAACTAACAATTTCAAATTATAATTTTAAATTTAACACTGTCATTTTGTAAACTATCTGAAAACGGGTTGTTCGTTTATAGGTTTATGTCATTCGTCTACTATCTGTCAAAAGTGCTTTCTTATACAAATAATTTGAAATAAAAAAATAATGTTTAAAAAAATAACGTTGCAATTAAAATGTTCTGTTTATTGTTTTTAATTAAAAATAATTCTTTCCTCTTCATATTGTATTACTGGAGGACATAATTAAAACTGACTACTGCGAACTGATTAAAAGTTATAAAATTTTATTTTCATTTTATTATTACAGAATTGGAGGATAGGAACAGATAAACAAATTTGTTAATTAGCTGATGGTCCATTGTGCAAATGATTGTTATTTACTTCAGCATTCTCAGCCGATGCGTGTCTGGCTATTTCCTGCAAATTGTTGAAAAATCGTCTTCATTATTTTAAATTGTGAATTTGTTTTAAACTATTCATATTATTTCATGTATCCAGAAGTTTGCGAATTTTTACTCTTGGATTTAAAATAAAAATTTGTTTTAAATATATATAACACACAGATAAACATATTTCAAAACAAGATAAAAAGCTAATTTCTTGCTAATTTTGTCTGGCTGCCACCAGATCCTGAATTTTAATATTTTTAAAGAGCATTTTCAACTTTTAGACACAATTTTTCAAAAATCTTTAAAACATTATTTTTTAAATATTTATTACTTTTTTTTAAAGAATTGAAATAAAATTGTACCGCTTGAATAGCACTTTCGTAGTCTTGTTCACATTGAGAAATATGTGAATCTTTTGTAGATCCTTGACTCTCAGACCTGTTATACTTTTCATTAGACTCATTCGCGAGTTCAGGTCTCACAGTTTTCATTTTTAACCTCTGTTCTCTGTTTTTTGCTTCTATTACTTTTTCTCGTCTGGTTTCCCTATCCAAAAGCTACAAAGAATAGTAATTATTCAAAATAATGTTAAAATAGGATTGTCCAAAAAAAGGCCTTTTTGAAAAGTAAAAAGACAAATCATGAAGTTTGACCCTTAGAAGAACTCGATCGGATAATTTTAACTGCTGTAGTAAATAAATAAAAAACTATTGAGACCATCATAGATTATAAAAGAAAGTTGCAACTAATTCATGAGTTGAGTTTTTGAAAATGATTGCTTTTATGTAATAGTTAAAGATTTATATTCGAAATTATTTTCTTCGGCATAATATTGCTAACAGATAATTTTCCTCGGTCCCTGACGTGCTAAAAAAGTGATTAAAATTTCAAAAATATTTTAAGAAAAAGAACATTAGCCCAAAATATTGTCTCTTTTCCATATTTTTATTTAAAAATTCACATTTTTGCCCCTTAGAGAACGCAAAAATTTCGTTGAATTCAACTTTTTTTAATTAAAAATTAAAACATTTTTTGGTTGGAATCTATATTTTTCGTCGAAAATGAATTTATTTATATTGAAAACTGAACTACTTGTTTGAATGCTTAACCACTTTGTTAAAAAATGATTTTTTTCTAAAAGATTCATTATTCTAGTTGAAATGTCATCTCCGGTTAAATTTTTTTGTGTTTTAAAATTGTTTTTTTTTTTTACTAAAAATTTAATGCAGCTCCAGATTTTTCATTTTAGTTACGAATGCATCTCTTTGGGTGAAAATTTAACTGTTTTGTTGAAAACTGATCTTCTTTGATTGAAAATTCAATTGCAGGTGTGATAGTGGAAATGCTTTGTTAAAAATTTATTTTTATTTTTTAAGATTCGTCACTTGGACTGAAATGTTAACTATTTTGTTGGAAATTTCGTTTTCGTTGTAGGTAACTAACCTTCTGTATTTTAATTTTTCTCATTTTTGATTAAAAATGAAACTGTTTGGTTAAAAATTAACTTTTTGTTTGAAAATTCATCCTATGGCTTCAATGTTTAACAATTTAGATGAACTTTTTTTTCTATCTTGAATGGAAAATCTTTATTTGTTGGAAATCCATCTTTTTGGTTGGAACACTCATCTTTTTTGTTGAAAGTTGGACTATTTTGGTGAAGAAACGTTTTTTTGTTTGTTGACGATTATCTTTTGTGTATGAAAATTTTAACTTTTCCATTTGGTAGAAAATTAATCTTATTGGTTGATTCTTTTTGGTTTATAAATTCATATCTTTTGGTAGAAATTGTATCTTGTTCGTTAAAAATTCTCCTTTGTTGGTGGAAAATTCAAGTATTTGACTAAAAAGTAAACCATTTTATTGAAAATCAAATTATTTTGATGAAAATTTTTTCAATCCGTTTAGAAATTATTCTATGTTAAAAATGTAACAAGATTGAAATATTGGTCTTTGAATACGAATATTAAGGGGAAATTTACAATTGAATACAAAGTACTGCAATATACATAAAGGTTTAATTTTTCGTTATTATTGAGAAAAGTTTTCTTATTTTTTGCTCAAATTTGTTGAGCTAATTTTCTTTGCGGTTAAAAAATGTGAGAACCTTTTCGGACTATTCTAATATAGGTATATTTAATAAGGTATTATTTTAAAAATATTTATTACAGCTGTTAGTAGAAGCTTGTCGTTTTTCTGATTCGTAGTCAAGGCTTCAGAAAATTCAATTAAATATGTCGTTCCATTTTTACTCGAAACTGCTACAAATTGTCCTTGTTCGTGAGGTCTAATACTAGTTAAACTTTCGTCACATACCTGTTTTTTTTAAACAAAATATTTGCATATATAAAAATCAGTAATGAAATAAATATGAAAAAATTGTTTGAACTAGCTTGAGACATTTTTTTATAAAAAAGTTCTTTAATAAGTTCCTTTGAATTTGGATTTATTAATAAAAATACATTAACCTTTACACTCAAAACTGGTGAATCTTGTTGGACAAGTAAATCCCAAACATCTAATGTTCCATCAACTTTTGTAATAAAGAAGACAGAAAATCGAGTGGTGCTCCAGGCGCCTCCTGTCAAAAGATCCCTATGTCCTCTGAACAAAATTGATTAGCTTTTAGTTATGAATCATGAAATAAGAAAGCATATAATTTTTACTAATATTTTATTTAACAATGAACTTACGGAGTCCAAATAATGCAACCTTCTCTGCAATCCTCTGACCAAATTCTAGCAGTCCAATCGCCCACAGTTAAGACATTTTTAACGAATGTTGGATTTCTTTCTACACTGATTACAGGTCCATATTGAGCTTTAAATCGAGTTGCGATTTTTTCTGCTGAAGTTTTACCTTTTCTATTTCCCGATATTACCATACCTGATAAAAAATTCGAATGTGCAGTTAACTAATTTTTTCTACTTATTTTTATTGTGCTGTTGCAGAGGGGCCCTAAAACTTCATTTTCAAAATTCTCTGATTTTTTCCTGACGAGTTTTTCATTTTTCTTGACCATGAATATTTAAAGACAACATTTTTAATTCTCAAACATTTTTAATATCGATTTTTTTTATAAATTTTAAAGTTATTACTCACAAAGCTGCGACAGCCCAATTTACTTGAAATGTGAAAACGAATAGTGACCAAAATTGACTAATTAGTAACCCAAAGAGTGGCTAAAATTGACTAATGTACATTAATATTGTGACTAATATTATTCTGAATATAAAAGAATTCGTTTAAATTTATAGCAGTTCGAGGAGATTTTTAACGAATTCTGGATAAATTCATAGGACTTAAAAACATTTCTAGTTAAATTCAAATGATTTGGAAAAGATGGAAAACTTCCATTGATTTCAATTAAATTGGCGTGATTTTCGAGGCATTTAAGGGAAATGAAAAAAATTTGATGAATTTAATTAACAATTCGAGGTGAAATAAAAAAACCAAGTGAATTTCAAACAATTCAAAAAAATAAAAACACTCACTGAGTTCAGTATGTTTATACTCAATTTAGAATCGAAATATTTTTAAATAATTCGAGATAAATTTCCAAATAAATTCAAATGAATTGCTAAAAGTATTTGAAAATCTTTTTGAATCTTTGAAATCCTACCAAATCTTAAAAATCTTAAAACCTTCTAGGTTCTGTAAAATCTTCCATATCTCCCGAAATTCTAGGAAATTCTTTACAACCACATTCAAATCTTCTTAAATTTCTTCAAATCTTTGAAAATCCATTCAAATTTTTTAAATCTCTTGAAAGGGCCTTAAAATCTATTGAATTGCCCTAAAATATATCACATCCTTTTAAATCCCATTAACTTACTGAAATAAAAAAAAATATTGTAATTTTTAGAAATACCTTAAAACCTTACAAAATCTTTGGAATTACTTAAAATTATTAAAATATATCAAAAAACCGTAAAGTATTCCACAACCCTTAAAACTCTTTTAAAATACATTGAAAATGTGTAAAGTAGGCATAAAAGCAATTGAAAATTCCTTAGAATTTTTTAAAATATCCTAAAATTTGTAAAATTCCTTCAAGTTTTTGGAAATGCCTTGAAATATTTGAAACCTTAAAAATCGTACGACATCGCTCAATTCTTGTAAATAAATTCTTTGAAATTAATTAAAATATTGTAATATCCCAAGAAATTAGATGAAAACTGATATATGCTAAAATCCTGGAATATTTATTAAAATACCTTAATAGATTTTGAAATCCCTTAAAATTATTTAAATCTTCGGAAATTTTATAAAATTATTTGGAATCTTTTAAAATATCTTTAAACCTTATAAGTCTTATAAAATCGTTCCATATCCTCTGAAATTCCTCCAAACCCCATTCAAATTTTGTTAAATTCTTTCAAAATTATTATGAATACCTGGAAATTTCGGAAAAATGTTTAATCCATTGAAACCTTTAAACAGTATTGAAAGTTCCTGGAGAGTTTAAAAGAATGTGAGACGTTGTAAATCCTTTGGAATATCTTCAAATTATTGTAATCCATTAGAGATTTCTTGGATTTTTTTAAATATCCTAAAATATTCCAAATTTTTTACGATCTTTTGAAATTCCCTACAACTTTAAAATAATCTTAAGAATCCCTGGTAAGTTTAAAAAATATCATGAGACGTTGTAAATCCTAAAATTGTTTGAAATACCTTAAAATGATTTAAAAAATATAGAAAATTCCGTAGATTCTTTTAGTATAGCCTAAAATATTCCAAATCCTTTCGAATCATTTGAAATTCCTTGACATTTTTGAAAGATCTTGAAAATTCCTCGAAAGTTTTTAAAACACGCTAAAATGTTGAAAATTCTTTGGAATACTTACAAATTATTGAAATTCATTAAAAATTCCTTGCAATCTTTTATAATTCTTCAAAATATGTTAAGCCTTTTGAAAGATTTAAAAACTTGTTAAAGCTGTTGGAAATTTCTAGGGAATTTTTCTAAATACCCTAAAATCCTTAGAAATCCCATTAAATTATTGAAATAAATTTTTAATTCTTTGTAGTCTTTTGAAATACCCTAAAATAGTTGGAAATTTGTAAAGCTATTGGAAATGCCTTTGAATATTTTAAACTGCCCTTAAATAGTTCAAATCGTTTAAAATCTTATTAAATTACTGAAATCAATTAAAATTTCATTGGAATCTTTTAAATTCTCTTAAATGTTTCAAATTGATTAAAATCACATTGATTTTCGGAAATCAATTAAAAGTTCCTTGGAACTTTTAAAATCAGCTAAAATGTTCAAAATCCTTGGAAACCGATTCTATTACAAATTTCTTGAAATCTTTAAAAATGCTCTAAAATATTTCAAAAGTAAGAAAATTCGGAAGTGGGTATATATTTGAGAAAAAAGTGACTTAAAATGACTTTTCGGTAGCCCTGATTATTCTTGACAGTTATTTAAAGTCTTTGTAACAGATATCAGACTTTTTTCCATTTTTTTTAAATCCCTGACAGTTCCTGGACAACAAAATTCCCTGACTTTTCCCCGATCTTCAGGGTTTCCCGGACCTGCGGCCATTCTGGGTTAGATATTAACCGTTTTCTAATCCACACATAAAACGTGTTCCTATTGACGGTTCGAATTGTAGTGCTGAAATTCCAACAGCTCGGTCAATATCCTGTTCCTCAGGTTTTACTAAATCTATCACTAGACTCTCTGTAGGGCTTTGCAGTTTTCTTGTGTCCCACCACTTGATCTGTAATTAATATTTAAAATTATTATTACTTAGTTTTTTATCAAATTCATAATTTAAAAATTAGTACAGTGAATCCCTTCAATAGCCCTCCCTTCTATAGCCCTTCCGATAATTGACGCTGCTCCGCAGGTAGGTGTAAAAGAAGCTGCGCGGGGCCTGCGATTGTCGCTCAGGCGAGCACTCAAGCGTGAACAGACAAAAGCGGAGCGGGCTATAATGCGTTAATTCCTATCCACCGTCAGCCCAAAAATCGGTGCTATAGAAGAGTTTCACTGTATTAAATAATTTTGTTACAGATAGAAAATAACATTTACGAGTCAGGGTGGCCGCAGGTCAGGAAAAACCAGAAAATCAGGAAAAAGTCAGGGGTTTTGGAAAAAAAATTGCAAAAGTCAGGGGATGTCTTTGGAACCACTTTGAGTAACCGTCAAGAATAATCACGGTCACCACATAGTCACTATTAGACATTTTTATAAAATAACATTTTAATCACTTTTTTAAGATAAAGTCGCTAGTCATTTTTTTAATGAAACGATCACTTTAGGCACTTTTCATAGAATAAGTTAACCCGTGGGTTAACCCTACTGAATACAGGTGATTTCATACCTACGTATTTCTGGATTTTTTTTTTAATAAGTCATGGTATTTGTTAAAGATTCAAAGAAATTTTTTATTGAATTCGATAATTTGAAGGGATTTCAATGGATTTTAAAGATTTTAAAGGATTGAAATATTTTACTGTATTTTAAAATATTGCAAAAATTGATTTTAAGTTTTGAAGATTTTTTTACAATTTTGGAAGAGTTGGGACAATTTTACGGGGCCTATAACGGGCTCTCATCAGATTTCCGAGGATTTCAATGATAGTAAGTGTTGTAAAAGCTATCAATATATTTTAATAATTTTTCAATGAATTTATAAACAAGAATTGAAAAATTGCATAGGGTTGCAACGATTTTCAAATATATCAAGGTATTTCCAAAAATTTTAAAGAATTTTAAATAGTTTAGGATGTTGTACATAAGATTCCAAGGAACTTGCAGTTGATTTCAATAATTTGAAGGGATTTAAAAGAATTACAAAAGTTTTAGTGTATTCTTAAAAATTGCAAGGAATTTTCTACAACTTTAAAAAAATTCTAGAGATTTCAAAAGATTTTACAGGATTTGAAATATCTTAGGGCATTTTTAATTCATATATTTCAATAATTTGAACTGATTTCAAAGAACTTTAAAGATTTTAGTATTTTATTTTAATTGCCAGGAATTTTCAAATTCTGAAAAAGCTTCAAGGGACATCAAAATATTTTAAAATATTTAAAATATATTTAAAGATATTTTTAATAATTCTAAGAAAATGCCAAAAGCTTTTTAAAAAATCAAGGGGTTTCAAAAACTTTTACAGGCTTTGAAATATTTTAGTGTAATTTAAAATATTCTAAGTAATTTTAAGTGGATTTCACTAATTTTAAGGAATTTCAAAAAAAGTTAAAGATTTTAGGGCATTTTTAATTATTTCAAGAATTTTCCAAGAGCTGAAAAAAGACAAGGAATTTCAAAAGAAGATAATGGAATTGATATATCTTAGGCTATTTTTATTATATTTCAATAATTTGAAGCGATTTCAAACAATTTGAAGATTTTATGGTCTTTTGATAATTCCAAGAAATTTTCAAGAACTTTCAAAAATGACAAGGGATTTCAGAAGATTTTAAATATTTTAGAGTATTTTAAAAGATTCGAACGAATTTGAAACTGATTTCATTAAATTAATCGGATTTAAAAGGTTTTTCAAATGTTTTAAAAATTGTATATTATTCCAAGAAACTTTTTATGGATTTCAATAATCTGAAATATTATATGGTATTTGAAAGGGTTGTTCCAGGGCACTTTCAAGAGATTAAAAAAAATTTCAAGGAATTTTGAAAGATTCGAAACGATTTGAAATATTTTAAGGTATTTTAAAAGATTGAAATGAATTTGTAATGAATTTCAATAATGTGAATGTATTCCAATGAATTTAAAGCATCTTACGATATTTTTGAAACTTTCCAGGAATTTTCTAAGGCTTTAAAAAGTTACAAGGGATTTCAAAATTTTGCAAACAATATGAAATATTTTAGAGAATTTGAAAAGATTCCGAAGAATATTGAATTGATTTCTATCATTTATAGGGATTTGAAGTGATTTGAAATGCTTAAGTGTATTTCAAAAAAATTCTAAGGCATTTTCAAAAAGGTAAAAATTGTCAAGGAATTTCCAATAATTTTAATGGTTTTAAGGGATTTAAAAAATATTTATGTGGTTTCAAGGAATTTCCTAGAATTTCAGAAGCTATGGATAAATTTTATAGGACATATAAGGTTTTTAGATATTCAAAAAGATTTCAAGGGATTTTATCAAGGAATAATTAATAAATTTTACAGAATTTCATGAAACATCACCAGATTTCTTATAATTTCATCGGATTTTGTAATATTTTAATACATTTCAAAGAATTTATTCGCAAGAAGTGAGGGATTTCTTAGGGCTGCAACGAGTTTAGTAGATTTTGAAATATTTTTTGCAATTCATTTTAATTCATTTGGAATTCATCCTGGATTTTTGATCATTTATCCTGAATTCTTTTAAGTTCTTTAAAATTCTCTTGATTTTTTCTAAATTTACTCAAATTTATTAATATCAATAGATTTGTGAAAATTTTTTATTTAATTAATTTTGCAGTTTTTTTAATTCACCTTTAAGTTCTAGGCATTTCTTAAAAACCTTTTAAATTCCTTTGAATTTTTTTAAACTCATTTTAGCTTGCTGTTCTGAAGTTTTATGTATTCGTCCTAAATTTGTACAAATTCGCATGGAATTCTTACAAAGTTCATCGAATTCTTTTCAAATCTTTTATGTTCAAAAGAATATTAGTCACATTGTTAAAGCACAATATTCATTTTTCGAGTTTATATTCTGCAACTAAATAAGTTTTTGGCAGAGCTTAGAATAATAAATATAAAAATGTATCAAGTTTAACTTCAAAATTACTTCACTCTCTTTGTAAAGGATTCTATATTAAAAGTTTAACAAGATTAGAAATTTTATCCTTAAATATTAATAGGCAGAGAAAATGAGAAATTAGGGAAAAATCAAGGAATTAAAAAAACGACATTTTGCGACCACTGATTAATATTAGAATTCATATTTTCTATTATTGAAAAAGCTATTGAAGTAGAATAGTAGATGTTTTATGTTTTTAAATAAAATTTTAGGTAAGTTAATGTCACCTGTCCATCTTTGGATGCGCTGAAGAATTCTGTTCCAGTTTTAGAGTTTATCCACAAAACTTTATTGCATGGATCTCTGTGACTATTTTCGATTAAACTTATTTCAGCTGGTTCTGAAGCTCTTCTGGCGTCCCAAGCAGCTATTTGTCCCGTCATTAATCCACTAATAAGAATATTACTATCCTTAGGATTGTATTCTAAAGTCACCATCGGACAAAAGGTTTTCAATTGCATGTATGGTTTATTTGGGTTTTCTGAAATTGTTTTTCATTCAATGCTCAATGTTTTTACAATATCCGAAAGAATATATTTAAAATATTTAAAGCGTATATATAAAGACTAAAAATGTTTTGACTAAAATTTTACAAATTTGTGCAAAAATCATCCTAGTTAATCAAATCTTAGAAGACAATTATTCGTCAAATTTTCCAATTCAATCCTTGAGAACAGAAAATGTTATTAACTTTAATTGAATAAGCTTGAATAGAAAATTGATGATTGTACAATTTAAAGTAAAAAAATAAAATGTTGAATAAGATGAAATTCAAAATTATACAGTTTCAATTTAGAAACCATACCAATTTAGATATTTTGAATTTGAGGATTCAACAGAGTATTGTAGCATTTTTGACTGACCAACAAGATTTCTAATTTTGCACAATTGTAGTAAGCTCTAGAAATTTTATTTCAATCGGCTATCTTCTGTTCTCTGTATGGATTTAAACATTCAGATTTTGGAATTTTTTAAAAACTTTTCTTATGGACCAAAAAATGATGTTGAGTTTTTTCTATATGA
Organism: Belonocnema kinseyi; assembly: GCF_010883055.1. Classification (NCBI taxonomy): domain Eukaryota; kingdom Metazoa; phylum Arthropoda; class Insecta; order Hymenoptera; family Cynipidae; genus Belonocnema; species Belonocnema kinseyi. The sequence goes on along the minus strand of NC_046658.1, from coordinate 83,945,433 downwards.
AATTTTTGGCAAAGAATAATAATATAATATTAGAAAATTGCAAATAAAATTTGTGCTCAAGTTAGAACCTATTTTCAAAGTTAAAACCCCCGTTTTTTAGGTTGTAGATTTTAGATTGACTGTACATTTATTTAAATTAAAAAAGTGTTTGAATTTTCTTCAGCTTAAATTGAAGAAATATGCCATTATTTTATTGCTATACAAAATTTTGTTGTTTTTTATGTGGAAGATCTGAAGGTTGCTAAAAAAAGCCAAATTCACGATTTAGAAATAACACAAAAAATTTTTCATGATAAAAAAACAATGTGATGTTTCTTTGACCATAGTTAAAGATATTTCAGGCACGTCATGATTACATTTTTTTATAAAAATGCCTAAACACAATCCAAACCACATTTTTGTTCATTTAAAAAAACATAATATGGAAAAAATGGTTTTTAATTTTTTAGTTTTATATTATTAATTACTACCAGTAACTGTACCTCCAAAAAACTTCACATTTTTTTTGGTCCATGGGAACATTTTTTTTATTTTCAAAATTTTAATGTTCAAATCCATACGCAGAGCAGAAGATGTATTATCCGATCAAAATAACATTTGGAGAATTAACTACTGTTAGGCACTATTGGACAAATATCACTTTTATACCCACTTTTAGAATCCGTTACTCGAATTTTTTTCGGCACACTCTAATCAGTTAATCTAATAACTCCTTTGATTCATTTTAGCAAGGTCTCTACCTAGACGTGAAATCAGGAAACCCGGAAAATGATCGATAATTTCATTCATCGTCCGGGATTTTTCTCTCGAATATGCTAATATGCAAATTAAAAATGGTTTCCTGTATTTTGTTACTCTCATTCTTAGTTGCAACCGACAATTTTTTAAACGAAGGATACATTCTAATTTGGGACAGAGAATAAATAAAACAAATATTTTTTAAATCCACATGCAGAATTACAATTATACGAAGTTTTGTCAAAGCATTTTAATTCGGATTAATAAGAAGGGAATTTAAAAGATCCCTTTTTTAAGTCAGCATTCGTCATAATTATAAATTGCTTTCTTCCAAAGTTTGGAAAAAGGGAGTTATTCTATTTCAGGATTATATTAGAAAATGTTTTAAATAAATATAATTCTAAAGTGAAACAGGGAATTTTGGAAAATAATTTATTTCTGACTTTGGTGCAATTGCAGAATAGTGGCGTCATCTGTTTTTTGGTTGGAAAAACAGTATTTTCTGTAACAAAATACTAGAATCTTTAATTGAACGATAAATGATACGATTTGACCAGGCAGAAGTTTAAAATTATTGTTACTTTTGTTACTACGATATCTCAAATATGGGTATGTGATCATATTTAACTCACCGCTTAGATGCTTTTAAACATCCAAACGGCCAGAAACAGCCCTTTGACAGGTCACAAAAATAATTTTGTCAAAACCCTACCCTTTTCCAACGTTTCGTCGGGGCGGGAAGGTACCCCTATGACTAGTAAAAAGAATAATATTGGCCAAATCATTACCCATTTCCAACTTCTCGTTAAATATGATCATTACGATATATCGTGACAGAACCATATTTTTGAGACATAGTAACAAAAGTAACAATAATTTTATATTTTTGTCTCATCAAATCGATTCATTTATCGTTCAATTAAATATTCTAATAGTTTGTTACCAAAAAAAAATTTTTTTTCCAGTATTCTGCAATCTAACCCGGACTTGGTATAAGGAATTTTCTAAAAAAAATATATATTTCTCAGTTTTAACGGGAAATTTGGTAAAATAATTTTAATTTGGTTGCATTAAAAAATATTTTTTTTGCTAATAAAATTGGCCAGAATTTAAAACTTCTTTCTTTAACTTTTTAGAAGAAGGGAGATACTATATTTCTGAATAAAAATAAAAATTTTTTTGAATGATTATAATGATATTTCTTCTACAAAATCATCTGTTATAAATCATAATTGTAATTTATAATTATCATTTTTTTTCAAAACTCCCTGTCCCAAATCAGAAATATTTTTAAATGTTCAGAAATCTCTTAAACTCTTTCAAAATCGTTGAAAATCAATGAAATCTTTTGAACTCTTTTAACTTGATGTCATCCGCCAGGTAGATATCCTATTTATTAATTCAAAATATGAATTCAATTTTTGTAAATTTCCTGTACGATAGCAAATAAAGTCTTAAAATCATAAAAATGTCTTTTTAAATTTAATCTGATTATTTAAGACTTTCTCATTAGTTTCTTTTCTAAATTTCTAAAGTTTTTAGTCAAAGGCGTTATAAAATATCCTAAATCAATATTTTACCAACCCACATCCCAAATATAAGAAACAGTACTGTAATTAGCAGTCTTTTTGAAAGCCATACTGCAATAACTAACAGCCAATCGATTTCCTTGATCTGGAGACCAGGAAAGATGGGTGATTGGTCTTTTCATAGGTAGAGGATCTCGATAAACATTAACAGTTCGAGAAAATGTCTTCTGAACAAGAGGAGTTGATTCCGTGTTGCTAAAGTATTGCTCGTAAATATTGCAGGCATTATTTTGCAAAATGCAGTGTTCCATACCCTTAACAAAATAAAAAATTATATTATAATTTTTTTAAATTAGTCAAAGTAGGCGCTAAGGCATTAATTAGGTCATTCAAACGTCCCCCACCAATAATTACCCTCTACATTCCGCTCACATCACTTACACCCATTGTCCACTTTGTTCACCTCTACTTCTCCCTCTATTCGTTTCCTCAGCTAACACTTCTCTTCTCCAGCCGTCACTTCCTCGCCTCTGTTCACCCTTATTTTTAATAATTCCCCCTACTTCCCCCACTCATTATGCCTCATTTCCTCTAGTTCCCCCCTCACTTCCCCTATTTCTACACCACTTATTTACCACTGCGACCCCAACTTCTGCTCCTCTCATTTCCTATCACTTCCCTACAGTTTAACTACTTCCCCTGCCCTCATTTCGCCTCATTTCCCCTACTTGACCTCTCTTAATTTCCCCTTATTTGCCTCATTTCCCCTACTTCCAGTCCCCTAATTTCCCAATACTCACCGTATTTATCCTCCTCTCATTGTCACCCATTTCTCCTACTCCCCACCATTCATTTTCCTTACTTCTCCACCCTTGAATTCCCCTACTTTACTTCCCCAATTTTCTCTTATTTTCCCTTCACTCCTCGATAACTCCCCTACATTTCGTCCCCTCATTTCATTTCACTTCACCTCAATTACCTCCTCTAATTTCCTCTATTTTCTTTTTCCACATTTCCCTACTTTTATTTTTAATTTTCCCTTCTTTCATTTTCTCTACTTTTCTTCCTCCCACTTTCTCTCACTTCCCCTACGTTCCAATCCCTCATTTCCTCTCTATTCCCCTACTGTTTCAATCCTCATTTCCCCTACATTCCATCCACTCATTTACCCTCAATGGAACAAAATTTCACCAAAAGTGTCCAATAATTTTATTTTTTAAATTTATTTGTTTTTAAGGTTATATAAATATAATGCTCCTACAATTCTTAGGAAAATTCAGATTTCTGAAGATTTCAGACGTCTAATCAAAATTTCAACAAAATAGTTGAATTCTCAACCAAAATAGATTAATTTTCAATCCGCGGCATTTAAAAAAAGAGAAGATAAGATTACAGTTTTACCATAAGAGAACAATTTTCCACAGACCATTTTAATTTTTAACCTCTAAATATGAATTCTCAACAAAAAAATTCAATTTTTAACCAAATACACGAATTTTCTACCAAAAAGGTTAATTTTCAACTAAAAAAAGGAATATTTAACAACATATGTAAACTTTTAACTAAGAGAGATCAATTCTCAAACAAAAATGTAGTAATTGTATTTTCGTTCAAAAATTAATTTTCAACCAGAAAAATAAATTGAACAAAGTAGTACATTTTCGAACGAAGTGTAGTTAAATTTTTTACCCAAAGAGATGAATTCTCAGCGAAAATTTGCAACCAAAAGTTCAACCATAAAATATTTTTCAGTCAAGAATTAGAAAGATTTAAACCAAAAAGATGAAATTTTAATAACAAATAATTTTTTTAACATTATTTCAACTTTTAATAAAGAAGTTGAATTTTCAAACAAACAAACAAAAAAGTATTCTTTTCAAACCTTTTAAAATTTCTAAAAGGAATAAAAAGCTTTGAAACATTTTGTTCAAAATCTTCAAAAATCTACCATATGTTTTAGATTTTTTGAAATCTTTTCAAGTTTAAAATCATTTGAAAGCCTATAAATGCCTCTCAAACTTACACGAATTTTAGTTTTTAGTTTTGCAATCTTGCTATATTGAAAAATTTTGATTTAAAATTTACTTCATTCTTTTTCCAAATTTAAGGCGATTGTTTGAAATTTGTTTAAATCCTTGAAAAACTCCTAAAACAGCTAAATATCTTTTAAATTAATTCAGTTTTCTGAACAAATTTGTCAATCTTCCAAAGTTTAGAACAGTTTTTCCAAATCTTCCATGTTCTTTTTCGACTATTTTGAAATCTTCAAAACCTAAAATTAATGTTTTAGAACTTAAATCATTAAGAAGTTTACCAGAAATCGTAATGTCAGTTCCTGTAATTAGTTTGTTACCATAATTTCATTTTTCTTATTTCTTTAAAGTTGTAAAAAAAATTACAAATTGCAGCGAGATAGCAAAATTGCAAGAACAACATTATTTCTCAATATTAAAAAGTAATTTATAATTACAATGTTCTCAATTATCGATAATATTTAGAAACATTTGGAAATCAATTTTATCATAAGAAAGGATACATACAAAAAAATTATATTTATATATAATTTGATTTCAGATTCAAGACTAAATTACCGGTAGCATCTGAAGCATTGTGTGAATGTACAATTCATCCTTTTCGATTTTACGTCTGTATCGAACTGTCTGTTCTAAATCTTGCATATTTATATCTTTAGGCCAACCACCCTCCACGTGATGCATTCCATTTTCCTTGAATGTGGCAGTTGTTGTGTTCACCTACAAATTTTTAATAACTTCTTCTTTATTACAATAATCACATTAATTGATAAGTAAATTAAATTCATTCTTATTTTTATATTATGTTAATAGGAATATCAAAATCCAGCTTCTAAAATTTGTATTCTTTGTAAATTTAAATTTTTTTCATTTGATAATTTCAGATACCTCATGAGCAGCGTAGGTTTTGTTACACTGCGTGCCTTGTGTTACCGGATCTATTCTTATAAAATTCTGTCCAAACGAAGCGTCTGATTTTATATCAACTTCGGTTTTCTCATATTCGGAAAAGTTACACCACTTTCCAAATTGCCATCGCTTTTTCTCATAAGAATATTGTGAATCCATTGGGATGATTGATATTTAATTCAAAAATTGAAAGGCTAACTGAATGCAATTTAGCAGTAATTAACTAAATTTATAACAAAATGAAGTATAATAATTAGAATCAAATTAGGACATTAATAAGGCGTCTACTCGAATCCTGGAAAAAAATTCCCGGACTACTCCAGGATTCTTAAGATTTTTCTGTATAAAATTTCGCGAGTTTATTATGAATCATCTTTTCTTAGGCCTTGTGAATATGTAAATGTGTAAAAATATAATTATTCATATGTATAATTACTTAACTGATTCTTCATTCGTGAATGTAATTTTAATAAAAAGATAAGTACAATTTCTTAATGATACCAGTTTCTAGAAATTTAATTAATATATTTAAGTCCATGAGTTCGAATAATACTTAAAATAAATACTTATTTTCTTTTAATATACTTACAATTTAGTGCATATTTAACATATTAATATTTCGATTGAAAGATGTCGTGACCGGACACCGTGTAAAAATCGGTATGCATTTTTTATTAAAAAAAAGATCAATTTTCAATAAAAATGAAGAATTTTAAACTAAAATGATGAATCTTTAACTGTAATAGTTGAATTCTCCATCAAAAACATAAATTTTCAATCAAGAAGTTTAATTTTCAAGCAAAAAGACAAATTTCCAACGATATACATGAATTTTCAGACACAAATTTCTATAAGAAATTCAATAGTTAAGGTTGTAGTTTAAAAAATTAATTTTCAACCTAAGAGATGAATTTTCAACTAAAGTGATGGAATATTTAACTTGATTAGTTACATTTGTACATAAAAAATTAATTTTTCACTTATAACTGGAATAGTCTAATTTTTAACCAAAAAGATGAATTTTCAAATAAAAATATCAATATTCAACCAAAAATGGAAGTTAAATTTTCAGTTAAAAAAATTAATTTTCAACCAAAAAACAACACGAATTTTCAACGAAATAGTTAAATAGTGATTAAATTGATGAACCTTGAACTAAAATAATGGAATATTGGTGTAAAATATTTCAATTTTTAATTAAAAACATCGATTTCCAACAACAAAAAACGAATTTTTAACAAAATAGTTCAATTTTCAACCAAAGAGATAAATTTTCAATTATAATGAAGAATTTTATAACAAAAAAATAATCATTTTTATCAAGAGTTTAAGTTTTTACCAATACGTTTAATTATCAACCAAACATATGAATAGTACAATTTTTCACACACAAAAAAACGAGTTTCACCCAATTTTCTACCAAAAAGAAGAATTTTCAAACATAAAAGATACATTTTTAGCTAAAAATTGTATAGTTAAATTTTAAATTAAAATATTAATTTTCAGTCAAACAAGAATATTCAACTAGATTAGTTAAATTTATAGTAAAAATAACTAATTGTCTAGCAGAAAAAAATGAATTTTTAACCAAAAAGATGAAGTTTGCATCAAGAAGATTAATTTTTTACCAAACAGATGAATTTTCAACTAAGTAGTTGAATTGACAACTAGAAAAGATCATTTTTTAAATTAATGTTAGATTTTCAACCAAAAATGGAATAGTTAAATTTTCAGTTAATTAAATGATAATTTTGAACAACGCAAAAAAAACAGTGCTAAGAAAATAGTTCAATTTTTAATCAATTATTCCTTTTCAACAAAAGGATAGGATTAATATTGAAATAGTATGTTTGAATTTTCAAAAAAAAAAATAATTTGCCACTAAGATAAATTTTCTATAAAAAATACGAATTTTGGGCAAAATTCAAGAATTTTCCAATAAAAAATAGAAATTATGAGCAAAAAATTGTCAGTACAAAAATTCATTTTCAACCAAAGAGATCAATTTTCTACTAAAATAATGGCAAATTCAACTGAATTAGGTTACTTTTCTACCAAATAGTTAAATTTTTATTTAAAAAAGATACATTTTCAAAGGAAAATGGAATAGTTAAATTTTCAGTTAAAAATTTTAATTTTCAACAACAACAAAAAAAAGAATTTTTAACCAAATGGTTAAATTCAGTAATATAAAAGCTACTTTTACTAATGGAAAAACATTATTATTTAATTTGATATTACAGTTTGAAAAAATGTAAGCACGCTCTCCAAAAGATTTCCCTGACTTGAAGAAAAACACCCTGACATCTTCAGCTGTATAAAATTTCAATGACAATTTCAGGTTTTCCAGACGAGTAAACCCCTGATTACAGATATTTTAATTGTAAAAAATAAGATTTATTTTACATTTTTGTGTAGTAACGTAGTAAATCACAATACTTTCGGTTGTTAAGCGTTTCATGAAAATATAATACTGAGGCGATGTATTACATTTGTTAGATCAATCAAATCTCCAAGGATATAGACATGGTGGAGATTTACGTCGGCATTATTTTTTTTTTAATTTCCTAAACTTATAATTTTCATTCTTTCATTCTTAAAATTTAGGTTTACATTCAAAAATATCAAAGGAACTTTCAAAATTTATAAAACATTCATAAAAATAAGATATGGCATATTTTAATCGGTTCTGACTAAGACAGTAGCTTTTGGATTCAAAACTTGAATGATCGTGAAACACATTTTGTACGCTTCTGAAAATTCCTTGCTATTGGAATCAAAAAACTTTTTCGCATCTGGAATCACTTTATGGAGGAGGTAAAGAACTAAAACTTCTTGATATTTTGCTCGCTGCAGCTGTTGTAATGCTTCGAAGAGTGAAACGAGTTGAGCTCTACTTGAATAACGAATGCAAAGTGTTTTAAACATTTCTGTAAATAAAAAATATTTTTAGGTTCTCAGTTAGCCCCCCCCCCTTTTCTCAATTTTCCCATTTTCCCACTCTTCATACTTTCTTCGTTTTTTAGAAGGTTTCGATTCATTTTTTAGGGAAAAAAGAACAGAAATTCCAGACATTAGAAAACAAGATGCTTTTAAAGTATTAAACGAGATTTTTTACGAGATTAGAGGAATAAATTCTTAGAAATAAAAAAAAAAGTAGATTGAATTTTCAACTAAACAAGATCATTTTCCAACTAAAAAAGGTACATTATCAGTTTAAAAAATTAATTTTCAACCAGAAAAAAATAATTTTCAACAAAATAGTTAAATTCTTATTCAAAGTCATGAATTGTCAACTAAAATTATGAATCTTTAATAAACAAAATTAATTTTTAACAAAACAGTTTAGCCTTTAACCAAGCAGTTCAATTTTCAACCAAAACGATGAATTTTCAAATAAAATAATGGAATATTCAACTAGATTAGTTCAATTTTCAGTAAACAAATTTATTTTCTACAAAAAAACGAATTTTTAAATAAAATGATGAATCTTTATCGGGAATAGGTAAATTTTCAACAAAACAAATAAATCTTCAATCATAAGATAAAATTGAGACCAATTGAATCATTAATTTTAAGTTAGTTTTCAGCCAAAATGGAATAATTTAATTTTAAATTTAAAAAATAATGTATAACAAAATAAATTACAAATTTCAGTCAAATAGTTCAATTTGTAATAAAAATGTGATAAATGTTTAGATAAAATGATGAATGAAAAGTGTTTTAAACATTCCTATACTGAAATGGTGAATCTTCAACCAAAAAGGTTCATTTTTAATCAAGAATTGGACCTTCAACCAAATAGTTCAATTTTCAACCACAAAAAGCTCAATTCTCAACGAAAAATATAATTGGAGATATTGAAATCAAAGGAAATTTGTTTTTAATTTTTAATAAAAAATAGTTCAGTGCATTCAAAAAAAGACTACTTTTCAACAAAACAGTTGATTTTTTCACCATACTATTGAATTTTTAAGCCAAAGAGACCATTTTTCTTTAAAACACTGGAACTTTCAACCAAAAAATATGAATTTTAAACAACATTTAAAAATTTTAAATAACAAATTGTGACTTTTTAAAATATTTTTGAATTTTGAATAAAAGTGATAAATTTTCAACAAAATTGACGGAATATTCAATTGGATTAGTTAAATAATTGGTTAAAAAAATAATTTTAACAACAAAAAAAGAATTTTCAACAAAATAGGTCAATTTTTAACCAAAGGTATGAATTTTTAATCAAAATGATGAATCTTCAAGCAAAAAAAGTAACTTAGATGTCATTTTCAAATAATTTTTTTTATTTGCAACCAAAAATGTAGTAGATACATTTTCAATAAAAAAATTAATTTTCAAACAAAAAATTAATTTCGAATAAAAAACTTATTTTTTTAATCAAGGTAATGCATTTTAAACTAAAATGGCTAAAATCAACGAGATTAGTTGAATTTTCGGTTAAATTAATTAACTTTTAAAAAATTTCAATAAATTAATTAAATTTTCAACAAAATAGATGAATTTACAATTAAAATTATTAATCTTGAAGAAAAAAGTTAATTTTTAACAAGAGTTTGTGTTAACAAAATATGACTTTTCAATAAAAGAGTTGATTTTTAAGCCAAAAAACGACTTTTCTAAAAAAAATAGTTGAATTTTTCAATCCAAAAATATGAGTTTTCAACAGAACCGTTGAAGTTTCAACTACAAAGTACGACTTTTTAACAACATTGTTGAATTTTCAACAAAATAATTAATTTTTAACCATCTAATAAAATTTTAACCAAAAGAAGATGAATTCTCAATCAAAAAGTTGTGTCTTGACAAAAAAGATGGAATTTCTAGGAAAAGAGATACATTTTGAAACAGAACAAAATTTTGCAGTCAAGAAAGAAAAAATAATTACATACAAACGTTTGAATGTGCAAGCCAAGAAGACGTATTTTCTACAAAACAGTTGAATTCTTAACCGATATTATAAATTTTCAACAAAAAAGTTAATTTTCAATCAAATAGTTGAATTTTAAATCAAAAAGAAATATTTTTTAACAAAATTGTTTGATTTAAAAAAAATAATTAAAATTTTCAACCAAATAATAAAATTGTTAATCAAGAAAAGTTTTTTAACAAAAAATATTATAATGCGATACATCAGAAACCAATCTAAAGAAACAAAAATAGAGAAAGCATGTATTTTAAATAGATGTTTTTGTGTTTTTCAAATTATTTATTTCTAGTTTCATTAGAAAAATATGTTATACATGTCAGGGTTCTTTACTATCTACTGATAAAAATATATTTAGAAAAATTCCAATTAGAGCATTTTTCAATTCTGTTTTTTATCTATATTTTTATCTGTAATCTTCTTGCATTTTATCGGATAAATTTTTATCAGTAGAAAATGCTGAAGTGTTCAACAGATTTTTCAAAGGTAGCTAACAAAAATTGTAATGCAAAGATGTATGAAAAGATTTTAAAAAGGCGTTGCTTTTAGATGACACTTTTGTTCGACATTCACAAAGTACCCATAAGATATATGTATAAAGTTTTTTTTTTAATAAATAAAATCTACTTCTTTGGAAAAATTCCCCATTTTAGCTAAAAATGAACTTTTGAACCTCTGTGATCCATGAAATTGCACAATGTTTTATTTGAAGTATTTAACATGAAGAAAATTTAAATCGAAAAATTCAAAATTAAAAGAATTTGAAATTTTGTACGATTTTGAATTCAGAACGTTAAAATTTAAAAGAATTTTAGATTGAAACCTTAAAAACGGTGAAAAATATAAAATTATAAATTTAAAATGTTAATTTAAAAAATTATTAGAAAAAATTTAGCATAACTATTAAAAAATTAAAAATAAGCTTCTTAAAAAACATGTTAAAAATATGATCGAACCTACCTTCAAAATTTGTCATACACAAATCGTTCCAAATTCCATTAGACATCCATCCTCTCTTATTAAGATGTAAGCTTCTACAGCCTTCAAAAATTTTAGATCTTCTTGTGTCTTTCTGATCCTGGAATATATTTTTATATTCCGAGTCTAAATTAGAATATTTTGTTTTAAGTTCATTTTTTTGGGTACGATTTTTATCCCTGTCGTAAAGTCCTCCTAAGATTTCTATGAAACCTTTTACTAGAGGTGGAATTTTCTCTGATTTTGAGATAGTCTGTTCTCTTTGACTACACTATAATAAATAAATAAATTAATGGGAAAAATAATTTTAAAATTCACAGAATTAAAGATTTTTGAAGTAATTAATTTAATTGATCATTATTGAGGAGTTAGAATTTTTAAATCATTCTTGATCTGAATATGCTTTTAATCATATGTATTTTTACTATAGTGTGATTTTGAATAAATTTTACTCGTACAGAAATAATTTTTAATTATAACAGAAAATTCATTATATTTTAATACAACAACATTTTTATCTAATTTTCGAACTCGGTTTTCAGTAACGAATTATAATTTAAATTTTAAGACAGAAAATTTTATAAAGATTGATAATTCTGAGCTGGGACAGGTCAAACGGCCCTTATATATTTTGAACCATATTCCAAAATTTCAGCAGAAGATTTACATCTTTTAAATTATAAAGCCGCCGAATAAGGTGCAAAATTTTTGGCATAGCAAAAACAGAAGTGAATTTATTTTATTTTGGATAAACATTTTACTGGACTGGATAATTGATGTATGAATTATGAGTAAAAATAATAGTATAATTAAATGAATTGAGGCAACAATTGAGGCAACAATTGGTGCTCTTACCCTATAAACCAGGTAATTGGTTTCAATGATTAGAAATAAATCTCTTGATATTTCCGAAGTCATTCGGAATTATTCAAATCTTTGGAAATCTTTTGAATTTTTCCGGGAAAAATAAAAAATTTACCAGAATAAACCTGGAAAAGTACCGAAATTTAAAATCATCAATTAGGTAGGCACCCTGATTGCGTTTATGTAACTATTCAGTTGAAATTTTAGGAAAGGGTTCGAAATATATAAAGGCACGTCTATTTGCTCAGTTTAGTTTTTATTTTGTTTAAATAGTGCAATTCTATTAATTATTAATTTTAAATGCAACTGAGAACAGGGCTTGAAGGCCCTGGATTTCAAACTTGTGTAATTAATTTTTTAAAAACTAACAGTCACATAAAAAAAGTAAAAACACCTCTGGATTCGTCTCGGAAATATCTCGGTGTGCATTTTTTGTTTTTTTGTTTAAACAATTTCTTAAACAATTACGTCATTTGTTATATTTCTGCAATTATTATAAACAAAGTATACATCGGATCGAAAAACCAAGTGCACTATTTCACAGAGCAGCAGAGCGCTAAACAACAAATGCTCTAATTGTTTAAAAAATGGTTTTACGAAAAAACAAAAAAATGAACATCTAGATATTTTCGAGAGAAATGCAATGATGCACTTGGTTTGTCGATCCGATGCATAATTTGTTTATAACAACTGCTGAAAAATAACAAATGGTGTAATTGTTTAACAAATTGTTTAAATAAAAAAACAAAAAATGCATAACGAGATATTTCCGAGATGAATCCAGAAGTGTTTTTATTTCTTCGATATGTCTCTTCGTTTTTTAAAAATTAATTACACAACACATAAATGCATATCTGTGGCAAACCTCAACGTCGTAATTTTTTACACCTACCATATTATTGAATTCTATCAGAAATTTAGCAGAAGCTTCTTTACTTCTTTTGTCCCTCGATTCAGTTTCAGAATGATGTATTTTTAAATATGAATGATAAACTTTTAAGACTTTCACAAGACTCGAAGGTACTCCATGTCTATCGAGTCCTTCTACTGCATCCACAGATCTTACAGTTTTTGTGTTGGCATTATTGCCGTGAAACGAACAATTTCCATTTCGGAGGGGCCTTTCATCAATTATTTTTGGCGGATTCTGAATCTGCATCTTTCATCAAAATAATAAATTTTATTATTAATTTTTTGCTACACGTATAGCGGAGTGTAAATACTGAAACTAATTTAATTGTGAGCCGACCAAAAAATGGTGGTTTGGAATGTACATTTAATTTAAATTTAATTTAAATTAAAATTAGTTAAAATTTAATCTAAATTTGAATTAATTAAAATTTAATTTAAATTTAAACGTTGTTTACCAAAGTTACAATTTTTAGAAATGTGAAAAAACTCTTTTTTCAAATTTATTTAACTGCGCGCTTTTAAAAAAAGTTGTAGGTGTCACAACTGAGATTTCTTTAGTTTTAAACAAAGAGACATAACATTATTTGATTGTTATGAAAAAAATGATCTTGACGTATTTAAAGCAAAATTCACGATATTGAGAGGCTTTAACAATTCGAAAACATTTTTCTTTATAACAAAATAATGAAATCTTTCTTCAATTCAAACAGAAGAAATTTTAAGTACAATTAACTAAATTTAAAAAAAAACTGATTTTTTACATTTAAAAAAATGGCAACTTAGATAAATTAATTTCGTTCATTTTTGTACTATACTAAAAACTGTATCTACTAAACATTCGCCAAATTTCTTTAATCCTTAACCCATATGGTTGATTCTCTATTATTTAACCCATAGAGTATTCCCATTGGGAATACTTTTAAAGAATTGTCATAACTTTTTCCATTTTTCTTCTTCTTAAAATTAAAAGCAGTTTTTCATTGAAAATTTCCAAAATGAAATAATTTCAGATCGAAAGTTTATAAATTATTAGACAATTTCACACATACATATAAAGAATATCAAATTCAAAAATTTTTAATCAGAAACATACAGATTTAAATAATTTTAAACTATTTGAACCTATTCAAGGTAAATTTGAACGAATTCGGGAGTAATTCAAAACATAAAACAATGAATTTACTAAAATTAGAGTGAGTTTAGAGGAACTAAGGGAAATGAAAAGAATTAGGTGAAATTCATAAAAATCGAGACTGGATTTTTTAAAATTCCATTTAATTCAGTAGAATCGAAGTAATTTTAGAAGAATTCAAGGGAATCTAAAAGAATTTGTTGAAGGCCTAAGAATTCAAGGTAAGCTTAAAAGGCTTAAGTATAAATAAATAAAAACTATTAAAAATGTAACTCTATTTAATTCAGTGAATTTGGAAAAATTCGAATGAATTCAAAAGATTTCAGCAAGAACGAGTAAAAACAATAAAATTCTAAAGAATTCAAAACAATTTCAAAGAATTCATGATAAATCAATAATAACTAAGGGGGAATTCCAGATTAATATTATGAGTTGAAAAAATTCAAAATGTTTCACTGTTTTCAGTATAATTGGAATGAATTTAGAAGAATTTAATGGAATTCAAGAGACTTTGATGAATTTCATAAGAATTTGAAAGAATATACCTTAACAAAATTTAAAAAATAGAAACAAATTCCATCGAATTCAGTAAAATGGCGTGAACGGAACCCACGACGAATTTAACAGAATTTAAGTGAACTGAAAAAAAAACAACGAATTAAATAAAGTTCGAGTGAATTTAGAGAAATATAAGGAAAATGAGAAAAATTCGACTGAATTCATAAAAGTTCAAGTGGATTGAAAAAAAAATTAAAAATTTCATTGAAATCATTCAATTCGGAATGAATGGAGAAAAATACAACAATATTCAATGAATAGAGTAGAATTGAGTGAATTTAAAAGAATTCAAGTAAATTCCACAAAATATAGAGTAAATAAAAAAAAATCAAGAGAATTTGAAAAATTTTAAGAGAATGCAAGATAAATTAATATAAATTGAGGATGAATTCTAAATTAATTACGCAATTAACAAATTTAAGAGAATTCAGGATAAATAATACAAATTTAGGGTGAATTTCAAATGAATTTAAATTAATTGAAACAAATTTTTAAAACCTGAAATATTTTAGTGATCACAGTAAAATTGGAGTGAATTTAGAAGAATTCGACGAAACAGAGGTAAATTAAAAATAAATCCAGTGAATGGAACAAAATATTTACAATCCAAAAAAATTCCATTGAATTCAGACAAATGAGGGTGAATAGAATTAGTGAAGAAAGAGTGTGATACAATCCATATGAATTCAAGGTGAATTGAAAAATCTTCAAGAAGAATAAAAAAAAATTGAAAACCCAAAAAAGATGCATTGAATTTAGTGCAAGTTCAAGGAATTCGTTAAAATGTTTCAAGCTACAAAAAATTAGTTGAATTTTCGGTCAAAAAAGATGAATAATTTAAACCAAAAATATCACAGTTTTATCAAAAATGATTAATTTTTATTGCAAAAGGACGAATCTTCCATGCGAGAAGAGAAATATAAAAAGTTTTATTTTCGACTTTGGTGTATTTTATAATTCTGAAAAAAATATAAAATACATAAGAAAAAGTTTGTTCACTTTAATAAAAAGTGTAAAAGTTTTAAAATCAAATAATATAATAATAATGCTGATAATAATATAATACCAGTGTATATTACCTTAATAAATTCGTCAGATATCGTCGAATCTGTTCTCACTAAAGGAGGAAGAAGATTGTTCTTTTCGGAGGGTTTTTTATTCTTAATAAAATTCTGCTTATTAGCAAGAACGTAATTTGTTTGCGATCCAGTTTTTAAATTAACTTTAGAACCATTTCGTGATAATTGAGGCAGTTTTTTATTGACCATACTGGAAGATTTCGAGCCAACTTCAATCTGCCGAATGCTAGAAGAAGACCTTTGCTTCGTTTCCCGAGGATTATTTTCATCCGAAATTTTTTCACTCGTTATTTTAGATCTGCTCTCTTGCCTACTTTCCAATCTTGACTGCGATTTTGAGCTGCTTCGCTTCGACCGAGTTAAGCTTTTCGATTTGGGCATATAAATTTCCCGAACATCAGGTTTACGAGTTCGACTTCGTTCCCTCAAGAGATTAGTTTTCAACTTTTCCTTCAGCTCTTGCCTTTGTAAAATTGACCTATCGATATCGTTAATTTGCAGCTGATCGTCCAACTCCGTCTGATAAAAGAAAATGTATTCAATTTATATTTATTAATTTGAATTTATTAAAACGGTCGCTACAAAAGTCCAGTTTCAACATTTCTTAAAATGCAACAAAAATCTGGATTTGCAGGGATTTACAGGGTGGCCACTCAAAATTAATAAAAAAATTCCAAGCGTTTTTCTGGGTTTTACGGTAAAACTGATATTTTTTCCAGGTTGAATTTTAAACAATTATATGAACAATTATTCAAAAGTAATAAATTGCTTTATGTTATAAACATTGAAAATAATTGGACATTTTAAAACTCAAAAGTATGGTTCCATATTCCGAAAATTTCAAGTCGAAATATAATGCATTTTCAGCCCAAAAAGACGAGTTTTTTTAACAAAAACAGTTAAGTTTTCTTGCTAAAAAGTCGAACCTATTATAAAACATTTGACTTTTAAACCTGAAAAGGTGAATTTTCGCCCAAAAAAGTTCATTTGTAATCAAGAAAGATGAATTTTTAACGAAAAACAATTATTTTCACCCAAATAGTTGAATTTACAATAATCTCATTGAACTTTAAAGTAAAAGAGACGAATTTTCAATAAAAAGTTGGATTTTTAACCAAATATTTGAATGTTCAACCTACGAAGATGAATTTTCAACCAAATGATGGAATTTCAAGCCCAAAATACGAATCTTTTAGGCAGTTAAATTTTAAATTCAAAAGAATGAATTTTCTATAAAAAATAAGAATTTTCTACAAACTAGTTCAATTTTCGACAAAAATGATAAGTTTTTTAAAAAATAGTTAAATTTTAAATAAAGTAATTAAATTTGTAACCATAAAATATGATTTTTTAACAAAATAGTTTAAAATTCAAGAAAAATACTATTTTTAGAAGGCTATTGAATTCCCAACAAAAAACTAATTTTCAATCAAGAAATACGAATTCAAAAAAAAAGGTGAATCCGAAAAAAATCAAATTTCTACCCATAAAGGTGAATTTTTATTCCAAACTGAAGAATTTTCTTATCCAAAAAGATAAATGTGAAAAAAGTTTAATTTTCGACAAAAAATATGTTTTTTTATTAACAAAATAGTTCAATTTTCAATAAAATAATAAAATTTTCAACAAAGATTTGATTTTTTTTTAATAATTGAATTTTCTAATCAAAACGATAAATGTAAAAAAGTTTAAGTTTCGACAAAAAACATGTCTTTTTAAGCAAATAGTTGAAGTTGCAATTAAATGATTAAATTTTTAAGCAAATATTCGAATTTTTAACCAAGAGATGATTTTTTATAAAAATTATTGATTTTGCCGCAAAATAAATTGTCAACCAAATAGTAGAATTTCAAAGCGAAAAGAGATAAATTGCGGATCAAAAATATGATAACAGGCTTTCCAATTATAAAGAATTAACTTTCAACCCTAAAAGATGAATTTTCAACCAAATCAAGATCAATAAATACGAATTTCAAAAAAGGTGAATCCGAAAAAAATAAATTTTCTACCCATAAAGATGAAAGTAAAAAAGTTGCATTTTCGACAAAAAATATATATTTTGAACAAAATAGTAAATTTTTTAATAAAGTAATTAAATTTTTAACAAAATATTAGAATTTTTAACCATAACAGGTGAATTTCCAACCAAACCGAGATCAATAAATATAAATTAAAAAATAGGTTAATCTGAAAAAAATAAAATTTCTCCCAAAAAGATGAATTTTTAATGAAAAAGTAAGAATTTTCTATCCAAAAAGACGAAACTAAAAAAAAAACAGTTGAATTTTCTACGGAAAATATGAAATTTTAACGAAATAGTTGAATTGTCAGAAAAATCATTTTATTAAAACCGAACAGTAGATTTAATCAAAAGGGATAAATCCTGAATTTGTAACAAAAAAGTTAACTTTCAAAAAAGAATGATAAAATAAAAAAAAAAGAGTTGAATTCTCAACCAAAGCAGATGAATTTTTTTACCTGAAAAGATCAAATTTCTAACAAAATAAAGGGATTTTTAATACAAATGAATAAAATGAAACTTCAACCAAAAAGATGAATTTATAAGCTAAAAGGAAGAATTTTCAAGCCAAAAAAACGAATGCATAACCAAACTTTTTTAAATTCAACTAAAAAAGATGACTTTTTAAGAAAATAAAAGAATTCGCAACAAAATGAGTACATTTTTAATCAAATAGTACAATTTTTAACCAAAATTGTGAATTATAAATTAAAAATATAATTTTTCAAACAAAAAAAAAACTATAAAGTTAAGTTTCTACCATAAAGAGGAATTTGAAATCCAAAAGGTTTTCTATACGAAAAGGCGTTGAATTTTCAAGAAAGAATTATATTTTTATGCAAATAATAAAATTTTAACCAAAAAATATTAATTCCAGGCTAATTCCCGATCAGTGGCCACTGAATTATAATTATTAGTAAAAAAATCTTTATTCGCCATAAAGTACTAAAATAATTATTAAGATTTTGCGATAGGCGAGACTAAAAAAATTCCACGACTTTTTTTTCAAATGTCATAGTTTTTCCAGATCTTGTAACAACCCTCGCAAAAGGAAAAATGTCTTACTGCATTGCACGTGCATATTTTATCCATTTCTTTATGTACGGTCGCTTCATTCGGCCAGGATTTTAGAGCAAATCTTGCCTCATCACAGTCTGATTGTAGAACACTTTTCGTCTCTTCTGATAAAACTATTACTCGCTGCACAAAATTTTGTAAAGGTTTCAGATCTAGACCTTGCATTTCCTCGTCAGTTTCGCCACTAATATTCTGATTAAAAATAAATAATTAAGCATAAATTTCCACGAGAAAACATAATTATCATTCAAAAAAGCGATATCCTAGTATTCAAAATGTTAACCCGCTTCTGGGAGAAAAGGAATCAAATTAATACTCAGAAATGTAGAATAATATTTATATATTAAGAATAATTAATATATAATAATGACTTAAAGATATGATTCTTTACGCGTTTTTTCTTCACTTCCTTCACGTTAAAATTTCCTAAAGTCTCAGTCGGTAAAACTAGGAGTTTGGCCGAACCGCACCCTAGTCTAAAAATCTTCTTAAATAACAACCATTGTAAAACGAAATGCTGTAGATGGAATTGTAAATATACAAAGATACCCGTCTTGCAGCACCCCTGCAATCGTATTCTCTCCCAACCTAAAATTATTGACGGGACTCACGACACAATATCCTTACAAAAAGCGTCGTTTTATACAAAAATAAAAATCATACAGGGCTACGGAGGAACCTTACCCTAAACATTTTTGCACATTCCACATTACTTATTATATTAATTCAGTTTTAATCTGTTCAGATCACGAGTACAAGTAAACAAAAAAAAAAAAAAGAAAAAGAAAAAAAGTCACTAAACCGGCTAAAATAATTAATAGAAAAAACAACTATTCTGGAAGAGCGGCGTAAGTACACTTTGGGTACGTCGATCGAATCGCCGTATCATGTTGAGTGAAAGTAACGCAAATAATCAGCGATTTGATCGCCTTGCAATCCAAATTTTTCCCTAAACGAACACTGCTCCAAACTGTCTTAATCTCGGGGAAAGAAATGATGCGTTGCACATGTGTATTTATCGAAATGGATTGACGTCACTCGAGGTCTCTGCACTCTTCATGAAATGCACTCTAGGTTTAAGTCTAATAGACGAAATTCAATTTGTACCCTTTACTGCGCGAAGGCCCCGAGCGAGATGGAATCGATGAAAAACTGATTGTATGCGACGATTTATTCTGCTGAATGTAAGTTTCGCAGACGAGTGTCAAACATACTATCTGTCCGCTCGAAATAAATGTTGTGGAACTCGTCGATACGAAGAGAAAGGGCGAATGAGAATTATTGTCAGAGGTGATTTTTTACAACTCGTCCTTTCGAGGTACATCATCGTCCTCATCTTCCTCTTGGACCTGAAAACAAATTTTTAATTTAGAGAAATGAATTTATCACGCTAATTACTGACTTTTATTTTTTATTTATCTGAGTTTGAAATAAATAGCAGCGGTAGAACTCGAATTGGAACTTTTGCTCCAATCACTCTTGAGAAAACATAAAAATTTTTATCAAATAGTTGCATTTAGAACCATATAGTTGAATTTTTAACCAAATGGTCGAATTTGCAACAAAACAGTACAACTTTCAAACCAAAAATATTATTTTAACAAAATAATTGCATTTACAACAAAGTAACTAAATTTTCAACAAAATAGTTAAATTGTCAAACAGCAAAAATAAATTTTCAAACAAAAAAGATTAAACTTCCACCACAAATAGTTGCTATTTCAATTCTAAAAGTTGTATTTTCGACAGGAAAGTTCATTTTCAACCAAGAACGCTGATTTTTCAAACAGATGAATTTAACCAGAAAAAAAGAATTTTATATAAAATAGTTGATGCTTCGACTAACGGAATAAACAAAAAAGTCATTTTATATAAAGTAGTTTCAATTTTCTACTAAAGAGGTCACATATTAAAAATGCATTTTTAACAAAGTAGTTAAATTTGCAACCAAATAGTTTAATTTTCAAGCTAAAAAGATTAATTTTCTGCAGTACAATTTAATTTTCAACCCTAAAATATAAAATTTCAACAAAAAGTTAATTTTCTATCAAATAGTAAAATTTCTAAATGAATGTCTGAATTTTCAAGCAAATAGTTAAATTTGCTCCCAAAATAGTTTAATTTCCAAAAAAACTAGTTAAATTCTCAACCAAAAAAAATTCATTTTAAACCACAGTTATCATTTAAACTTAACAAAATTTGAGTTGCTACCAAAATAGATTAATTTTCAACAAAATAGTTGAATTTTCAGGCAAGAAGATTAATTTTCCTTACAAAAAAACACAAATCTTAGACAAAATACATCAATTTTAAACCACTTAGTTGAATTTTGAAGTGAAAAAAATAAATTATCAACAAAATATTTCATTTTCAGTGAAACCCTTTAATTTTATATCAAATTGTTAAAATTTCAAATCAAAAGGACGAATTTTCTACAACACAGTTGATATTTGAACACGAAACGTTTGCATTTTTAATCTTAAAAGTTAAATTTTCGATAAAAAAGTTAATTTTCAACCAAAAAAGCTGAATTTTTAAACAGACGAATTTAAAAAAAAAAGAATTTTCAACAAAATAATTGATGCATTGACTAACGGAATACACAAAAAAGGAATTTTATATAAAGTAGTTTAATTTTCTATCAAAGAGGTTACACCTTAAAAAATGCATTTTTAACAAAGTAGTTAAATTGTCAAGATAAAACGATTAATTTTCAACCCTAAAATATAAAATTTCAACAAAAAAGTTAATTTTCTATCAAAGAGGTTACACCTTAAAAATGCATTTTTAACAAAGTAGTTAAATTGTCAAGATAAAACGATTAATTTTCAACCCTAAAATATAAAATTTCAACAAAAAAGTTAATTTTCTATCAAATAGTAAAATTTCTAAATGAATGTCTGAATTTTCAAGCAAATAGTTAAATTTGCTCCCAAAATAGTTTAATTTTCAATCAAATAGTTGAATCGTCAATCAAAACCTATTTATTTTCAATCAAACAGTTGAAATTTAAACTAAAACAGTTTGAATTTCCACCAAAAGAAATTAATTTGCAACAAAATAGTTGAATTTTCAACCAAGATTAATTTTCCTAAAAAAACACAAATCTTCGACAAAATACATCAATTCTACAACACTTAGTTGAATTTTGAACTAAAAAAGATAAATTTTCAACAAAATAGTTAATCTGGAATCAAAAACAGTTGATATCAACCAAAAAAGACGAATTTTCAACCAAAATGGTTAAATCCTCAAACGAAAGAAATTAATTTTCCACCAAATAGTTGCATCAAGGCAAAAAATAACTCAAAAAGATTAAATGTCTACCAAATTAGTTGAACTTTCAATCCGAATAGATGAATTTTCAACAAAATAATTAAATTTTTAATCAAACAGTAGAATTTTCCAACATAAAAGATTAAATGTCAAACACAAACAGTTGCATTTTCAATCCTAAAAGTTAAATTTTCGACAAAAAAGTTCATTTTCAACCAAGAAAGCTGAATGTTCAACCAGCTTAATTTAACCAAAAAAGACGAATTTAAAACAAAATATTGGATTCATTGACTAACGGAATGAATAGTTGAATTTTAAACCAATTTAGTTGAATTTTAAACTAGAAAATATACATTTTCAATTTAATAATTAATTCTCAATTTAAAAGTTTAGTTTTCAGCGCACCAGTACCATTTTCTCTCAAATAGTTTAATTTTCTATCAAACTATACAAATTTCAAGCCAAAAATACGAATTTTCTACAAAAAAATTTGATATTTTAACCCCAATATATGAGTTTTCAAGAAAAAAGTTGATTTTCAATCAAATAGATAACTTTCTTACAGAAATGTTGCATTTTCAACTAAAAAAATGGTTTAATCTGGAATCCAAAACAGTTAAATTAAAAAAAAAAACAACAAATTTTCAACCAAAATAGTTGAATCATCATACAAAACCAATTAATTTTCAACCAAACAGTTGGATAAAACCATAAAAGATTAAATTTCTACCAAATTAGTTGAACTTTCAACCCTAATTGATGTATTTTCAATAACACGCTTGACGTTTTGACAAAAATAAATGTCTTTAATAAAATAGTTAAATTGCGACAAAATACATAAATTTTAAACCATTTAGTTGAATTTTAAACTAAAAAAGGTACATTTTCAAAAAAATAGTTAATTTTCAACGAAACAGTACCTTTTTCTGCCAAATAGTTTAATTTTCTGCTAAACTGTTAGAATTTCAAGCAAAAAAGACGAATTTTCTACAAAAAGTGTATTGAATTTCCAACTAATAAAGATTTTTCAATAAAGTATGCAAAAGAAGGAATTTTCTATCCAAAAAGACGAAAGTAAAAAAAAACAGTTGAATTTTCGATGAAAAATATTACTTTTGAACAAAATAGTTGAATTGTCAACAAAATGATTATATTTTAACCAAATAGTAGAATTTTTAACTAAAAGAGATAGATTCTGAATTTGCAACAAAAAATTAAATTAAAAAAAAAAGATAAACTGTTGAATTTTCAAACCAAAAAGACGATTTTTCTACAAAACAGTTGCAGATTTGAAACCAAATATGAGTTTTCAACAAAACGTTGATTTTGAACCAAATTGATGAATTTTCTACAAAAACATTGCATTTTCAAGCAAAGAAAGATTTTAATTTGGAATCAAAAACAGTTGAATTCAACAAAAAAAATGACGAATTTTCAACCAAAATAATATATATATTAACATTAAATTTCTACTGAATTAGTTGAACTTTCAACTCAAATAGATGATTTTTCAACAACAGTTGAATTTTCAACCAAAATAGATGAATTTAATAAAATTGTTGAATTTTCAACAAACTAATGACATTTCTAAACAAGCAGTAGAATTTTTATCTAAACAATATGAACTTTGGACCAAAAATATAATATTAGACTTGTGAACCAAAAAGAATGACATTTAACCAAAAATGATTGGATGTTCTTATTGGGTTCTATCAAATCAGTATGTGAAGTCTGAACAGATTTTACAAAGATTTCAAAGGTCTCGAAAAATTTCACAATAATTTCAGAAAGATTTAAAAAAAACTCAAATTTCATAAAAATTTCACAACAATGTCAAATTTTATAAAATTTCCGAGATTTCAATAATTTCATGAAGACTTCAAAGATTATAAAAAATGTCATATTTCACAAACGATTTTAGCTCAATTTAGGTTTACCGCTGCTACTAAAAGGAAATACGTAAAACGGAAAACTAAATGAATAACTAAAAGATACGTTGATAAAAAAAAAATAATAATTTGAAATTAAATATTACCTCTTCAGCGGCCTGTCCGTAAGTACCGTCAGATTCAAGGAACTTGACTAGACCCTCAAGTGTTCTCTCACCGTTGTATTCAACAGCCTCATTCGTGTCTTTCTTATAAAGCGTGATAGTTGGGAAGCTGCTGATTTTGATATCATCTAATTCATTGGCAGTGGCGTCCATCTTTGCAATCACAATAGTCTCGCTGTCCTTGAACTTCTCACCAAGCTGCAATAAGAAAAAAAAAAAGAGTCAGTGAAAAAATACTTTCAAATTCAATCCTGAAATATTCCTCTTTTTTCTTTAAACTGAAAACTTACAGCATCATAAATGGGAACAAGTTGCTTGCAGTGACCACACCATGGAGCGTAGAATTCGACGAGGACGTTCTTTTCTTTGTTGAATGCAATGTCACGGAAGTTGGTTCCGACGAGAGTTTTGACGGGGGTTTTGTCCCAGTCCTCGGGCAAGTCTTGGGTGAGCAAGTGCCTCTTCAGTTTTCCTTCAGTGAATGCAGTGACGAATTCCAAGACGTTTTCGCTCGTGATTTCTGGGTTTTCTGGCTTGTATTTGGCCATATCTTCTTCCAGCTTGATGAGACGCATAGTGGGAACATCTTCCTTCTTCATTCCGAAGAATTCAAGAAGACGCTCGTGGTCGGCTTCGTCGGCATTGATCGTCACGAACAAGACCTGAAAGGAATTTGTTAATCTTGTTTCTTCTTCATAGAGGGTGCCTACTCAAATCTTGGAAAAAAATTCCCTGACAATTCCAGGTTGTTTTCCATATATCTCAAATTTTTCATCGTACTATATTAAATTCAATTTAAGCTGCTCCTAATTCCTAACTTTTCAAGTAAAATAATTGAATTTTCATCAAGATAGATGAATTATCAAGTAAAAAGATTAATTTTCAATAAAAAAGACGATTTTTCAAGAAAAAATATGAAATCCCAATCAAATAGTGGAATTTTTAACTGGAAAATATCAGTTTTCGACCAAAAATTAAATTGTTAAATTTTCAGTTTAAAAAATTAATTTCCCACACAAAAAATGTAAGCCAAAGCGATGAATAATAATTAATATTTTACTAAATAATAAATATTCAATGAAAAACATGTATTTCTGACAAGAGTTTAAATTTCTACCAAAAAAAAAGACAACTAATTTTCAGCTAAAACGATGAATATTTAATTGGAATGCTTACATTTTCAATGAAAAAGATTAACCAATTTCAAAAAAACAGTTTTATTTCTACTCAAAAGATCCATTTTGAAAATTCGTTTTTTTTTTGTTGTTAAAAATAGATCTTTTGAGTAGACATGAAATTGTTTCTTTGAAAATTGGTTTAGTTGAATTTTTTTTTTTTTGTAGAAAAGTAATCTTTTTCATTGAAAATTTAAGCATTCTAATAAAATACTCATCATTTTAGCTGAAAATTAGTTTTTTTTTTCGTTGTTGAAATTTAAACGCTTGTCAAAAATTTCTGTTTTTGATTTAAAATTAATCTATTCGAATTGAATATTTATTATTTCATTATTTAGTAAAATATTTATTATTATTAATCACTTTGGCTTAAATTTTTAGTGTGGAAAATTAGTTTTTTTTAAATGAAAATTTAACTATTTCATTTTTCGTTAAAATCTGATATTTTCCAGTTAAAAATTAAACTATTTGGTTGAAAATTGATATTTTTTAGTTGAAAATGCAACTATTTGTTTAAGATTTCATATTTTTTCTTTGAAAATAATCTTTTTTAATTGAAAATGCAACTATTTGGTTAAAAATTGATCTATCTTGTTGAAAATTCAATTATTCTACTTGAATTATAAATCTTCAATTGAAATAGTTGAATATTGAAGGAAAAAAATGAATTTTCAACATAGAACAGTTAAATTTTCAGTTGAAAAAGTTGATTTTCAACCAAAAAGAATAATTTTTAAATAAAATGATCAAATATTCAATTGAAACAGTTACATTTTCCGTTAAAATGATAATTCTTTAACTGCAGTGGTTGAATTTTAAACAAAAAAGGTGAATTTTTAACAGAAATGAAGAATTGTCTATAAAACAGTTGAATTTTCAACCAAAAAATATGAGCTTAACAAACAGCTAATTTTCCATCAACTAACTGAATTTTAAATGAATATTAATTTTCTACAAAAAAGTGTCTTGAATCTCAAACTAAGAAACATTTTTCAGTTAAGAACTAAAAAATTGAACTAAACTGTTGAATTTTCGAACTAGAAAGACGAATTTTCTACCCAAAAAATTGATATTTTAACCCCAATATATGAGTTTTCAAGAAAAAAGTTGATTTTCAACCAAAAAGATGAATTTTTAATAACATTATCAAATATTCAATTGGAACAGTTACATTTTCCGTCAAAGCGATTATTCTTTAACTGCAGTGGTTGAATTTTAAACAAAAAAGACGAGTTTTCAACTAAAAAAGATACTTGTTCATCCAAGATTACAGTTTTAGAATAAGTAATGAAGTTTAAACTGAAATGATGAATTTTGAACTGGAATGGTTCTATTTTAAACAAAAATATAAAATTACAACTGAAAAGATTAATCTTTATCTAGACGTATTAAATTTTCAACCAAAAAAATTAATTCCCAAGCAAGAAAATTATTTTTTGTTTAAACAAGCAATTTCAACTAAACTAGATCATTTTTCAACCAAAAATTTAATATTGTAATATGCTGTACAAAAATGATATTCAATCAGAGATAAAATTTTCAACTAAAATTATAGAAAACCAAGTAATAAAATTGTATTCCAAAAAAGGCGAATTCACAACGAAAAATGTAGTAGTTGATATTACAACCAAAGAAGATTTTAATTTTTATTCAAAAATAATTAAATTCAATAAAAAAGCAAACTTTTCAAAATGATTTTAATTTTTAATTAAGAAAGATTTTTTCGGTAAAAAGAGATACAAAATGACGAAAAAACTCTTTAATTTTCAAGCAAAAAGATGATTGCTAAAAAAAGAGATTAATTTTATACCATTAGAGAACGAATTTTTAATAAAATATATGAATTTTGAATCAGAAACTTGAATTTTCAAAACTGAAAAACATCAATTAAAAGAAATAGATTTGTTAAATTTTCAATTGAAAAAAAATCTTCCAAATAAATTTTTTTTTTAATTGGTAAATACAGTAACATAAAATTACTTTTAGAAATAAAGATTCATTGTCATCCAAGACTTAAAAAAAAATCCTTGATATTTTCAGGTTTTTCCAGGACTACTTTTCCCTGACAATGCCAGGTTTTTCCGGTAGGTTAGACGCCCTGTAATAATACGTATATAATCTGAATTTGCAATATTACAAACCTGTCCACGGAATTTCTTGGCAGGCGTCTTGATTCCTTCTACGTATTTTTCGATGTGTCCAGCTTCTTTGCTGAGGAAGACCAAAAGGTGGCTCTTAATTTCACCACTGAATATCTTCTGGGCGGATTCTTGGGTGAATTCAACAATGAGTGGCAGTGATTCGACAGAGATGAAGTTTGTGAGGTCTTTCTGGTTGAGTTCTCCCTCAAATACGACTTTTTCTTCGTCGAACTGTAACGTAAAACAGACAAATTTATTTGTTTTCTTGCAAACGCGGATGAACAAAATTCGATATATTATTAGAAATCATAGATTTTAATTACCTTCTTGAAGAGGATAACTTTGCCATCCTCAGCACCGTACTCAGCGAATACTTCATCGTTGCTAGTAATTCCAAATACTTGATCATCAACGGCATTAGCAACATCAAGAAATACTTTGGCACTGTCAGATTCTTGATCCTACAATGGTTAAAAATTCAGAAATTAATAAATGCCACGAATTTTTGGATAGCAGGGTGTCCAATGAAAATCAGATTTTGAAATTCCTAATTTTTCTCTATATATTTCTATATTTAATCAGTTTTGTAGATGAGTTAAGTGTAGCCAACGTTCACGAAATTTTGCGTGGTTGGTACAGGACCCTCCATTTTTATATTCCTGTTTATGTCTGACAATTTGCTTGCATACGACAAATGCCCAAATGTCACAGGTTACATTTTAATAAATAGAGACATTCTTCTACAAATCGATAAATGGAAATTTTTTATGAAATTGTCTAAATACCGAAGCATATTTAATTTTTAATTTCAAGATTTTTCAACTTTAAATACTTTCAATTAGATAGTCCTACAATTTTTAATGTTTTATCTATAGTTATTGAATTTTAACTGTTTGAATTCAAAATTATTTTATTTTACATTAACTAAGGCCCTAAATTCGAAATTATACAATTTAAAATTATGCACTTTATTGTCAGTTATTCCATTTTCAACGGCTCAAACTTATTAAATTGTTCAATTTAAACTAATTAAATGTTAATAGTTGCAATTCAAAATTGCTTACTTTCTAACATTAATTTCAACTTTCAATTTCTATAATGGTTCAATTTTAAAGGCTATTAATTTAAATCTTTCTAATACCAATAATAAATAATTATTATAAAAAATGTAGAATTTTCAAACTTTTTAAACTTATAACTGATTCAGGCTTTCAATCCCAAATTGTACAATTTAATGTTGGTAAATTTTCGTCAATTTCTATTGTCAGTTATTTAATTTTCAACACCTCTAACTGAATTAATTGTTGAACTTCTGTTTCTTGATTGTCTAAATATCAAGACAATTAATTTTAAACTTCAAAATTGCTCAATCTTAAACTCTTTCAATTTGAACGAGCCCAGTGACTTTCAATATTTTATCTACAATTATTCAGTTTTAACAGTTTCAATTCAAGATTGTTTAATGTCAAGTAAGAATTTAAACTTTTCACTTTGAAATGTGAAAATGAATTACAAATATTTTTTCAAAATTTTTAACTTTAAATTAATTCAAGGCTTTAAATTCGAAATTCTAAAATTTAAAGTTATAAATTTTAAAAACTGTTTAATTTCAGTTATTCAACTTTCGAAGCCTTAAACTGATTAAATTTCAAACGTTTTGAAATAGTCCCACCACATATCATTGTTTTATCTAAAATTATTGAATTTTGACGCTTTCAATACAAAATTGTGGAGTTGCCAACTTTTTTAAATTTCAAATTAATTGAGGCTTATCAACAGAAACTGCACAGTTTAAAATTTTGCATTTTCAAGGCTTTCAATTTAAAATAGTCAAGAAAATTACAATGCTCTATCTAAAATTACGATACTCCTTATTTATAAAGTTTCGACAATATTGAATTTTTAACATTAAATTATTCAGGCTATAAATTCGAAATAGTACAATTTAAAACTATAAATTTTAATGGCTCTCGATTATCAGTGATCCAATATTCAAAGCCTCAGACTTATGAAATTTTTTAACATCAAGCGCTTTCAATTTGAAATAGTCCAACAATTTTCAAGGTTTGATATAAAATAATTCCATTTTAAAAGTTTTAATTCGAAATATACATTTAAACTTTTCTTATTAATTTAAATATTTCTACTTTACAAAGTTTCTAAATTGTTGACTTTTGACCGCTTTTAATTTAAAATTGTATTTAATTTTCAATTTTCTAATTGTCCCGTTGCCAAGTCTTTTCCTTGAAACTTCTCTCCTGCTGAACACCCTGAACATTATTCGAAAATTACGGTTTATTATTTTTGGATAGGAAAACTAATTTTTGTTATTGTTAGATTACAAATATTTACTAAAACTTCTGTTTTAAACTTTAAGGACTAACTTATTTGTATCTTCACGAAATCTACCATCCCAATTTTTATAAAAGTGAAATGCATACAGGAAATACGCGCGAAATAAGTTTATTCGTAAGATACAGAAACAATAAAGGAACGTCTATTTTTATAGAAATATATCTTGTACTTGACAGATAGTTTGATCGATAATTCCATGATTCTCTTCTTGTCCTAACAAAATATGTCGTCAAACTATTGTTTTATTCACTAAGTTTTTAAACTAAAAAATCTACCTGAGTCATTGCCAACAAATGTTTGACAATATGTATTATTTTACTAACTACTTTTAAGTACTTCCAAATGACAAAGAAACTATTTTTAATGGTTTGGCAATCACCCATTTATATTCACTACATACACAATTTTTAAATAAACCTTTCAATTCGAAGCAATCCTTTTCCTCGACGAAAGTATGTTTATAAAATCTAATTTAAGTACTGGGAGAGTTTCTGTTATAAGATAATTAATTTAAAGTAAAACTAAATTATTCTCTATCTATGGTAAATAAATAAATATAAAATAGAAGTTTTTGACACTTTCAACTTTAATAATTTTAAACATTTATAAATTGAACAGTTCAAAGATTAACATCAATAAAATTAAAAATGAGACAAGAACCACTTCCGATTCAGTAAAAAATCGAAAAAGTTCCCACCTTTCATTGGAATGTTAAAAATGCCAAAATTGCTCTCGCCCACTCAATAAAAATGTTGAAAAGAAAAAATTGAACTCTTCCAATTCAGAAAAACTAGTAATAACTAAAACGTCCTCTTTCCAACTCAATAAAAATGTTAAAAACAAAATAAATGGCTCAGCTGATTTCGAAAAACTTGAAAACCAGAATATTCTTCTTCCAGTTCATAAAAAATGTAAACCCAAATTCCCTTGTTTCCAAGTCGCTAAAAATCGTTTTAAAAAAATATCCCTCTTCCAATTAAAAAAAATAAAATAAATACATAATTGAAACTTTCTCCTTTCAAACTCAATAAAAATGAGAATAACAAATTACCCTTTTTAAATTTAGAAAAATAAATGAAAAAAATTTCGCCCCCTAAAATTAATGAAAAATTCTATAAAGAAAAAATGGCCACTTCCAATTCAGAAAAATTCAAAATCCAAAATTTTTTTCTATCCAACCCATGAAAAATATTAAAAATGATAAATTTCCTTGTTCCAACTCTATGAAAATATTCCCCTACCAGTTCAACAAATATCAAAAACTAAAATTTCATCGTTTCAAACTCAACAAAAATGTTAAAAATACCAAATTGACCGGCCTTATTCTAATTTTTAATTGTTTAGTTTTGAATATTTGTTGTATAATTGATAATTTTAAATAAGCAGTGAAATGATACTAAATATTTTAAAAAATCGTTCTTTTATTAAAAAATTTCAAAATTTTTGGTTTAAAAATGCAATATGTTAGTTTAAAACGATAATGCAAACCTTGATTAGATAAATTTTTCTACTACAAATTTGTGAAATTCCGGGTCAAATAGTAAATTAGTGTCATTTACCGGTCTCCAAAAATTCCCGGTTTTCATGGTCACCCTGTTTAACTACAGTGAAAATTATATTTTTTGGCTAATCCAATTGAGGGTATTTTTTCAAAATAAATTACCTTGAAGAAACCAACGATGGCGACATTCTGTCCATCAATGAAGGCTTTGGCGTCATCGACTGATAGCAAGTCTTTAGCGGCTGGTCCAGTCTTTTTCAAAAGCCAGTTGACAATTTCATCAGCCGATCTGCCACCGCCGTATTCGATGACAGAACCCTTGCGGTAGAATTTAAGGGTAGGATAACCCCGAACATTGTGTTGTTCGGCCAATTCTTGCTGGAGGGTGGCATCGATCTTTGCGAGTTTTATTTCGGATTTAAGTTCGTCTAATTTCTCTGCTGCTTTAACATATTCGGGTGCCAACTGTTTGCAATGACCACACCATGGTGCATCTATCAAAACGAAAATACAGTACTATAAGATAATTACTCGAATAATCACGGATATTTAATTATCACATTTTGCAATCTAAAAATAAGCAGTAATAATGCAAGAGGAAAAAGGTCTGGAGGAAAAATTTAAATATCGTTATCAAAATTTTGCGATAAGAATAAAATCAACAGGTTCAGACATCTTTTTCAAGTTTTAAAGGAGAAGATTAAGCTGAGGAAAAATGACGCTATTATTAAGTTTAAAACATCTGGTATAATTAAAGAGGAAATAATTGATTGAAGTTGGAAACAAAAGTCAAGACTCAATTAGCGTGAAATTAACTAACCAAAGAGAATTGCCACACGTTACAAAAATGTCATTATACTGCACTTTGTACATGAGAATGTAAATTTGGTCAATGACCCACTTAGAACTTAACAAGTTACAAATAACTCTCTCATATTTTAGTTTTAAATACTTTATAACAAAAAAAACAAGAATCAATTTCAGGACGTTTAAGAATCAGGTAATTTAACTATTTAAATCGGTGTTTTTGTCAATTTTTGAATAATCCCTAAAATAATTAACATTTTTTAATGTTCTATTTATATAAATAAAATTAAAATTTTATATAAATTATATAAAATCGCACGAACTTGAAGATGAAAAATTTGAATATTTTTTCGGACGAAAGAAATACTTTTTTAAGATATATAAAATAAGAAGTCATGAGGTTTCTATGAAAGTTATTTTAAAAAAATAGATATCTATCCATTTCATTTTTATTATAATTTTTCTGCATCCTGGCTTCTTTGATAGACAATTCAGATAGCTTTCAACTTCATAAAGAGAAAGTTTTCACCCGCATAAAAAACAATCAGATTATCACCTTTCTGATGCTCGATTAAACAATAACAAGAAGAGAAAAGTCGAGCTCTGATCGTGCGACTTTTTGCGATTTTCTGAAGAAAAAAAGTCGACTTTTGTCGTTTTTCACGCTAAGTTGCAAAATATTTTAATTTTTATAATGATGTAAAAATTGCACCATTATAAATGCCAAAATGAAAAATTGAATCATTTCTGATCGTATGGAATTCAATACAAAATAATCTTTAATTTAAAGCCACGAAGCCTTCAAACTTTAATAATTAAGTAATTTTTATTATTAAAGATAAATTGAATGATGAAAGATAGAATTTTTCGAGTTTTTAAGAATTTCAATTTACAACAAATTTAAACTTTCAAAATATGCCAATTTAAAAAACTTCTAAATTTAAGAAACTAAATTCAAAATATATGAAAGATAAACGTCCGACATTTAAATTTAAATACGAAATTCTTGAAAATGAAAAAATTATATTTTCCAAATTTTAAAGTTATAATCTTGGGTTTTTTACTTTCGAACAAATTCGCGGTAAAAAATTCAAAATGAAAAAAAGGCCACCCAATTAATTTCAAAATTCAGACAGGTTCAAATTTCGAAATTTCTATTTTTTGCATTATTTATGATGCGACTTTTTAAAGCCTTCTAGTCTATTCGAACCCTGTAAATGTAAACGAAAAATATTCCTTACCCTAAATCAAATATTCCCGGGTTTTCCCCGTTAAAATAAAATTTTCTGGATTTACCGGTTCGTTAGACACCCTAAATTTGAAATGGTAATTCCTGATATTTAAATTTCTAATTATTTAATCTTAAACTGCAATGCTCAACTGTTAGGTTTTATATTTGCCATTTAAATTTCTCGTTAATGAATGATTTCATCTTTAAATGTTAAATTTTAATGCTCAACTGTTAGGGCATTTAAATTTAGTTAAAATTTAAAAAACGTGAATTAAATCAAATTAAAGAAAAAATTATTTAATATTCAACTTGTAGGCTTTACATTTCCGATTAAAATTTTTAAATAAATTTTTTAAACGAGAATTAAATTGAAATTCGAAATTAAAGAATGCGAAAGTATTGGCATTTGCACCAAATAAGGAAAAAAAAGAAACGAACATTGTTACAAGAGGCTTATTTAACTTTGGAATTAGAAAAAAGCAAATTTTTTAAATAAAATCAATATTTGGTCCCTGCAGATTGATTTGTTTTTCAAATTTTATATTTATGAAAAGCAACTTTCATAAATTTATTCTCAACTATTCAAATTTAGATTATGCCATATGGCACCAGATTTGGAAGATGGCTCTTTTAATTCATCACTTAAGGAACTTCAGATTACTGACGCCGGATGTTCGAAAATATAATTAAATGACTAACATTCATAAAGATCAAAGAATATACATGTTTAATTTATTGGAATTTTAATAATGGACTTCAAAATGAAGCGCATGTTATTCCTCTACGAAAAATCCAATAAATTCTCAGTAAAAACAACAAAAAATGTTGTATTAATTTATAAATCCATACTTTGTTTTATAAAAGAAAATTCATGCCTGAAAAAATTTCCAATTGTTAAAGGTGTTTCTGAAAAACAATCTACAAATGTTAAATATAACGCTTTAATTATTGGAAAGTTTGAGCAAATCTCTAAACTCCATTTAAAGGAGTTGCTCCAAAACGAGATGACGTGCATATATAAGTAGGGAAGATAGATCATTTGATGACGTGGAAAAGCGAGACAGCTGGAAGCTGCTTTCCACACGTGGGAGAGAGAAAAGAGACACGTTTGGAGCGAGTCCTTTGCGAAGCAACAGGAGAAGTGGAAAAATGAGCGAGGAGAAAGATGAAATTGTAAAATAAATAATGACTTACAGAATTCCAAAAGTACGTAATCGTTGTCCTTGATGACGTCGTCGAAGTTGTCCTTTGTGAGGACCAGGACTCCTTCTTCGCTCTCGATTTGAACTTGAGCTTCTGAAGCTGAGATTCCGACGATGCCAAAGGCGGCCACCAAAATCGCTGTCAGAATTTTCATCTTGCTTGCCGTTTATTGAATGGCGACCACGATTCGCGGATTGCCTCTATCACAGGAAGTCGTGTCCAGATAAACTGCAAAACCGACTGGAAGCAACGCGAGTTCGAAGAAGACTAATGTTTTTGGCACACCGGCGACGAGGAGGAAATGGTTGAAGTGAGTGAGCGAGCGAGTCAGCGAGGACCAAAAGGTTGGAGACCTTCGCTTCGCTTTGTGAAACGCGGTTAACGCGTGGCACCGTTTTTGATCGTGGTGGCTGCTGATTGGTCAAGAGAGGTGACAGAGTCTAAAGCGCCGAAAGACAGTGAAAACTGGCGTAAAGCAACTTTAATCAGCACATGAGATCGGATTTTTGCAATTGGGGGCGTGTCTCAAAAAGATGTTCAAGGGAGAGAGAGAGAGGTTATGGTGCAAAATGTGAGCTTGTTTTTGAGCATTTAAATTCTTCCGCCATCTTGCTGAACGAACTTTTTTCATTTTGAAATTAAAAATTTGCTGGTGGGACAAATTTACGCTTATGATAATATAATCGAGCTGATCTTGTCATTTTAAATGATGTTTAGCTTAGTATGTTAAAATCTGAGATGTACAAATTGCACCATTTGCACATAATTGCCAATAATTGCAACAAATACAAAATATTGTCTGCAGTTGTCGGCTTGTGAAGGCACGTTACCAACAGCCATGATTAGGCGCGATTTTTAAATTTCAGGTGTTAATTACTACATAATTGCAAATTAATACACTTCACAAAGTTTGGGTTCGCGATGGAAGATTCAGAGAGTTCTAGTGAGGTAAAATTTATTACAATTTATTTATTTATCCTATAAGAACGTCAGAAAACAATTACTATAATCATCTTAGCAGGTTATTTTAAAAATAGAAATACATTTTGAACAATAAAAATTAAAAAACAGTAAAATTCCAATATTTTGATTTTTCTCATAAGGATAAAGATCAAACAGGCTTGATAGGGACATGACCGCGATTTTTTTTCCTGGAATAACTGGGGTTTTTCTCTCAATTATACTGTATTTATTATATTATAAAAACTAAGATGCAAATTAAAAGTAGTTTTATATATATTCTAGATCTCTAATTTTGAGTCAAAGAAGGGAATTCGTAAGAAAAAATCGTGATTTTTTTGACTTATGAAAGAAAATTACAATTCTAACTTGGAACAGTGAATTTTCTTACAGAATTATAATTCTCAGTTGTAAAGGGGAATGAATTGATAAAAAATAAGCCCAAATTTTCGTAAAGAATTATAACTTTAAATTTGAAACAGGAAATTTCGTAAAGAATTATAATTTTGTATTGAAACAGGTAATTTTTTAGACAGAATGGGAAATCTTGGAAAATAATTGTAAGCCTGATTTATAAAAAAAAATAATTTACCACAAGAGTTCTGTTTTATGCCAGAATTCCTCAAATTTAAAAATGTCTTTGTTCCAAATCAGAATTTTTTTAAACATAAATTTAAAAAAAATAAAAATTGGCTAGTATTCCCAACTTCCCTCTTCCAAATTAAAAAAAAAGAGATTCATATTCATGAATTATATTATAAAATTATATAAATAAATATAATTCTGACTTGGAACAGGACCTTTTTTTAATTAATGTTATTATTGTGACTTGGAAAAGGGGATTCTCGTAAAGAATTCTAATTTTTCTTTTGGAACCGGGAATTTTTTTACAAGGGACGAAAATTTTTGGAAATGATTTTAATTCTGATTTAGAAAAAGGGAATTTATTTTAAAACCCCCGTTTTATGCCAAAACACGCAAAATAAAAATAAAAAATCAGAATTCTTTTTTAAATTAAAAATTTTGTTGTGAATAAAAATTTTCCAGGCTTTGAAACTTTCCTCTTCCAAATTTTAGAGAAAGAGTTACAATACTTCTGAATTATAATAGAAAATATTGTAAATAAATTTTCATTTTGGAACAAGAAATTTTTTACGTGGAACAGAAATTTTGAAGAAGAATTTTTATTCTGATTTAGGATAAAGAAATTAACAAAAAAAAACCTGTTCCAAGTCGGAATTCGTCAAAATTGGAAATTTTCCTCTTCCATATTTTGGAAAAGGGATTTACATGGAGTTTTGGGAATAAATTTAATTGTGATTTGGTATAGGAAATTTTCTAAATGAATATTTCTGAGTTTTAATGGGGAATAAATAAATGAAATATAAACAAAAATTCCCGTGAAGAATTATAATTGTAACTTGGGAACAGGAAATTGCGTAAAAGATTATAATTTTTTCTTGGAATAGGTATTTTCTTATATGGAACGGGATATTTCGGAAAACAATTTTGGAAAACAAAAAAAAATCCTGTTTCATGTCAGACTTCATCAGATTTTAAAACTTCCTTGTTACAAATAAGTTATTTTTAAATTTAAACGCTATTTTGTTTTTCATATAAACTTTTTTCGGATTAAACTAGTGATTAAAACATAATGAATAAGACAAAACATTTCTCCTTTCACTCGAGAACACTAATTATAAAATTTTGTGAACGACAACTGGATAAGGACTGGATAAGGTTTTTCTCCATCGAAAACAGAAAACAATGTTTTCACATCCCTGAAACAGTATAAATAATGGCCACATATGTTTATAATTTTTACTTAATTTTTCAACATGCAGTATAGAATTTATTAATTTGTTTTGTACTATAATTTTATCAATATTTCATATTTAGAAACCTATCCTAGAAGACTTTTTTTGTTCAACTTGTAAAATTTCCTTTTTTGTCCTTATCCAGTTGGCATTCTTATATATTTATATCGTTTCGATTCATACGCATTTTATGAACTGTCTCTTTAAAAAAATCCTTGAAGATTTCGTTAGTTTGGATTAAAAAAGATATATAATGTGCAAATTTCGAATTAAGATTTTTTGTACTCTAAACCAGAATTAAATTAATACAAATATAAAACAAAATTACCAAGATTCCAATCTGAAATGCTTCATTTAAAAATTTTTAATTGAAATATTAAAAAATGTAAAATATTTCAATTTTGAATGTCTATATGCTTACATCTGCAATTCTAAGCAATGTAAATTCAAAACTATTCAATTTAAAATCTTTAAGATTGAAATTGTTCATTTTTTAATTCATTCAATTGATTGATATTTTACTAACGAAATAACTTAAGAAATTTGTTTACTCTTGAAGATTTTATTTTTAAATTGCAGTTTTCAACGCTTCCAATTTTAAATATGCAACAATTTTTAATGTTTTTCACTTTAAAATTGGTTTATTTGGAATATGACAATATTATTTTATTTAAAGTTGGTAAATTGGGGATTTAAATAAACAATTAACAATATTAAAAACATGTTGAAAAATTTCTTCTTAAAATTAAAGGCTTGTGTTATTCATTTGAGTATAAAGTCAATAATACGATCAAATAAATAAGAAATTTTCAATCAGTCAGCAAATTTTCCTTATCGTTATTATTTCACCTGCATATTTATTGCATGTAAATATGTGTTGAAGTAAGGAAAAGACGCACATATTTTGCATTATCGTTTGAGAGGAAAGTCTGCCCACAAATCTATTTTTAAACTTGACTGGAGCAAAATTTCCGTGAAACTTTGCCTATTTTGTATATTAATACGAGGGATGCGTTTTCTCCTTATAAACCAAAACTCATTTAAATATTTATAAATAATATACCAAATTTTTATTATTTTTTGATTTTAAAATATGAAATTTAGATTTTGAGTTTATAATCTAATACTTAAAAATAAGCTATTAACTTAATAAAACTTTCAAATACAAAATATATTCAACTCAAACGAGTCTCATTACATTTACGCAGCTTTTCATAATTGAACAGAATAAGTTTTCTTATTTTAGTTTAATTCCTCAACCTTGAACGTAATTCTAAAAATCTGATTTCTGGGCCAAAAGCACGTGTTGGAAGTTAAATTAAATGCGGAAACGAACATATGATGAGTATATACTCTTCTTCAAAATATAATTATGTAATTATATAACGCTTCTGTCCGAAAATCCCGAAATAAATATTAGAGTTGAGTTTGAAATCAGTAGTGCCCGCGAATTTGAAACGTCTTGACTCAAAGAAGAAGTCGATGGCACTTTCATTAATTAGTGAAATTATTAATATTTATTTTTAATAATTAGTTATATGTAAAAATATATTTAGTGCCTCTCGTGCTGCTACATTTATCAATTAAAGCTGGTGGGACCTTGATTATCATTGTCGAGGTTGTTCCGTCTGGTATTAATAGAAAGGTACTTACACTCTAATCTTTGAATTAAATTGTCTTCATATGGGAATAATGTGACGACTAAAAAATTCCGAAAAATAAAATTCTCGGAACTGTAAAATTCCCGAATCATAAAAATCCCAAGTAATGAAATTTCCAAA
The DNA here is from genome assembly GCF_010883055.1 of Belonocnema kinseyi. Classification (NCBI taxonomy): domain Eukaryota; kingdom Metazoa; phylum Arthropoda; class Insecta; order Hymenoptera; family Cynipidae; genus Belonocnema; species Belonocnema kinseyi. The sequence goes on along the minus strand of NC_046658.1, from coordinate 83,906,362 downwards.
TTGGAAAATTCCCGAATTATGAAATTCCTGAATTCTAAAATTCTCGAATTGGAAATTTCTTGAATTATAAAATTCCCGTACATTTTATAATATTACCGAATTTGAAAAATCCCGAATAATAAAATTCCTGACAGCTTATAATATTACCGACTATCAAAATTCACGACAGAAAATTGACTATAAACTATAAAATAACTGTGGAAGGTTGAAAATTCCCGAAAACTAAAATGTCCGAAAAAGAAAATTCCCGAATTGAAAAATTTTCAGATAATAATATTACCGAATTTGAAAATTTGCCAATAGTAAGTCTATAATATAACCGAATTTGAAAATTCCCGACAGAAAATTGCCGAATTATAAAATATTCGAATTACAAGATTCCCGAATTTAAACAGTTCAATAATTTAATAATATTTTAACATAATAATTATTTATTTAATACAAATATTTGATTATCGTATTTTTAATAAATAAATAATATTTTTAAAAAATTAATTTTATAAATTCGAGAATTCTACAATTTTGACATTTTTTAGTTCGGATATTTTATCATTCGGCAGTTTTCTGTCAGGAATTTTATTATTCGGAAGTTTTCAAATTCGATAATATTATAAGGTATCGGGAATTTTATTATTCAAGAAATTTCCAATTCAATTCAGTCTTCCCATATCCAAACTAGAAAATTCCCGAATTTAAACAATAATTTTTGTTATAAATATTATTTATTCATTAAAAAACAATAATCAAACTTTGTATAAAAAACTATTTTTAATGTTTAAAGTTTCTAAAATTATTTTTTGAATTTAATATAACAATAATTCCAAAAAATATATTCCTGGATGGAATTTTTTTAGCTATTGTTATTTTAAATTCAAAAGATAATTTTATAATATTTAAAAATTAAACATAATTTTTTATAGAAATATTTCATAATTGCATTTTTAATAAATGAATAATGTTTACTTTAAAAAATGTTATTTGTTATTTTTTTTTGAAATTTTCTACTTCAGATATTGTATCATTCGGCAATTGATCTCAGAAATGTTTTGGGAATATATAAATTCAGTAATATTATACACTGTTCGGGAATTTTCCAATTCGGGATTATTATTATTAGGAAATTTTCCGGTTCGAAAATTTTTCAGTCAGAAATTTTATTTTTTGGGTTTTTTCAGTCGTCCCGGAACAATTACACGTCTAAAATAAGATTTACTATAAATTAAAAAACTTAATCGCATTATAGATTTGATGTGTTTTTCCCTACAATTGACTCATTAAATAATAATGTGTATACTCTTTAAATGTATTCATTTGGTGGGCAAAAAACTCAAACTGATTAGATTCATTGGTAATAGCTCTAAAAAGTTTCTTTATGGCTACACACATTTTTTCAAAATTAAAAAAAATGCATTACCTTTTGGCAAGTAGATTGAAAATTTTAAAATTAAACATTTTTTGTGTATAGAAACTAATTTTTTCTAATTTTTTATTTATAAAGTTTATAAAAGTGAATAATAACGTTTATGGAACCTTAGACGAAACAAAAATAAGAAACAATTTTTTTTTGCCGAAATATAATATTTCAAAAATGGTTGAAATATGCACTTTTGTTAATTTGCACCTAAAGTTACAAAAAAAGTGTTTATTTTTTTAACGTTTGTTTTTACCGTCAAAATAAAAAATAAACGAAAAAGATTTTTATGGAACTCTATGTACAAATGAACAAAAATGGCATTTTTCGTCATTTTTTATATATTAGATTACTACCGGAAAAAAAACTTTCTTACTTTTTTCCGTCTAAGGTTATTTACTTCTAAAAATTTTACCCGAAAAGTCACTAAACCAAATTTTTTCCATCCACAACAAATTATAAATTTGTAATAAACTTGCTTCATGGACAAAAATATTTTGAATTAAATTTTTTAATTCCACAAACAGACTTTTTTCAGTATCATTACTAATGAATCTAATCATTTTGAGTTTTTTCGACCCACCATATGTTTCCACTCACTTATCACTTTATTTTGTCCCTAGATTTTTATAATTAACTTAAAGTTTCTGCAAAGTTTCCTTTTATGTGCGGAAATATAATATGTATGGTACATATGTGAGTGATTATAATTGTTTCGAAAAAGTAAAGCAATGATGTTCTTTTTACTGTTCGCAATTGAAGTATTTGAAATTTCAAATCTATGAAATTGACAAAATTTCAATTTTATTTTTAATTTCAATTTCAATTTGCCAATCGTTCAAATTGAAGAATTTTCAATTTTTAATCTTAGAAATTCAACTATTCAAAAAAAAAATTACATACCTTTAAAATATAAATCTTAAAAAATGAATAATTTTTTATTCTACATTTTCAAAATTAAACAATTTTCATTTGTAACTCTTTGAAATTATTGTAGAACTTTGAATTGTAAATAATTTAAATTGAGTTTTTTAAATTTCAAACTTTAATATTTTTTTCTTTTTTCTTTAATTTGGAAGATTTAAAATTAAAAACTTGAATTTTGATCTTCAAAATCATTCGAATGTTAGAACTTTTATTAATATATCTTTAAAATCAAATAGTTTTCAAATTAAATACCTTTAAAATATAAATCTTTAACAAAAAATAATTTATATTTTATAATTATATATTTTCAAAATTCAAGAGTTTTTAGATTAATTTCTTTAAAATATTGTAATTCATTGAAATTGAAGAGGCTTTAAATTTGATAATTTACAATAAAAAAAGTTGAAACTTTAAATTTTCACAATTAAAAATTCTGTAATTTTGATCCTTTACATTCGAAATCTCTTCAATTTGGAAGATTCAAAATTAAGAACTTGACTTTTGATCTTCAAAATCATTCAAATTTAAAAATTTTGATTTATACTAGACTTTTGATTTCCGAAATTATAAAAATCGTAAAAGTTTAATCATTTTTATTTCTGTACATGTCTATCATTCAAGAGCTTTCAATTGTACCTCCTGAAAAATAGGGAACTTTGAATGACAACTCGTTCAAATTGAAGAGTTTTCAATTTTGAAATTTTACAATAAAAAATTTTGCAAGTTACATTCGAAATTTCTTGAATTTAGAAGATTTAGAATTGTTAACTTCTGATTTTCAAAATCATCAAAATTGAACAATTTTTAATTATATATCTTTAAAATTAAAGAGTTCTCAATTCTAAATCTTCAAAGTTCAAGAATTTCAATTAGAAAATCCTGAAAATGGAAAAAATTTTAATTCTATACTTCCAAAATTAAAGAATTTTTAATTGTAACTCTTCAAACTATGTGAAAATTCAAATAGAGTGACAAACATTGATGACTATATTTTTTATGGCACAGATTAGTTTCTTATCAAGTTCTACATTCTCCTTGTTTTTCTGGCGTATCAAGGAAAACTTAAGAATAGGTAAATAGATGGTAAAAATACATTTGATGAGGATAGCCCAGAAGGATACCTTGAAAAATTGTATTTTAATAATAAAAGTAAAAATAACACAAAAACAGTATCGAAAATTCAAAAAAATGTGTTTCTGTAACAGAAAAAGTATGTGTAAAATTGTATTTGTTGTATCCACATTGCTTCCTCCACGAGGAAGTCTTTGTTTAATGCTTAAATATTGTAAAAAGTTTCAGACGTTATTTTAATCAAATTATAATTTTTTATTTGTTGAATAAGCTCTACTAGTATAGGTCAATATATTTGTTTGTAGACGAAAACTATTTTTCATTCATACATTAAAGTTGTACTATGGAAATTGAAAAATTTATACGCCAAGACAGATTTTTAAAAGTCTCTAAAAGTTCAATGAAGAAAAAGTTAAACAAGAAAAGTGTGTCACACAAAACCACACATTCGGATATTTTTTCTAAACGTACTACATCTAAGTTATCTAGAATACGGTTAAATAAACCTATTTTTAGACATTGGAAATTATCATGATTGCAAAGCTTATTTTTAGATAAAGCCATATTTTGCATTGAAATATTTTGAAATGTTTATAAAAATTTAATTTATTATTTTGAAAGAACGCAACCAAAATTTTCCTATGCTATCGCAAGAAATATTGAAATATACTTTCAAGAGTTACATTATTATTATTATTTATGGTTTATTGTTCGACAAAGAAATGATTATTTTTTACTACAAAATTTGAAAATACAAAATATGATTAACAAATTTGATTTACTTTCAGTGGCTGAAATCATTGAAAAAGAATTTATAAAAGAAAACAAATTTTAACAAATGACTATACATGATAATAATTCAAATAATATTGCAATTCTTCAACGCAAAATTAAAATTTTTACCATTATTCTTTTTAAGAGGTATATTATTTGAAATAATAACGACTCTGACCTGAAATGCACAAGTGCAAGGATGACCTTATCACCAAATAATGCTGGTAGGCGATAGCACTGGACGAAAAACGACAAACATTTATATCAACTGCCGATAAAAATTGAGGAATTGTTTTAAGCGGAAAAAATAACACGTTTTGATTAAAAAAATTTTTAAATATGAAACTTACATTTTTATAAATTAATATTGATTGGAAAGAACTTAATATTTTATTATATGGCATTACACCTTAAATTATCAGTGATAATTTTAATGTATTTTTGTAAAGTTTAAAGTTTAAAGTTTTTTCTGACCATTTATCACAAAAAATTGTTTAATAATGTTTTCTAAAATTAGTTAAATTAATAAAAAGTTTTAAAAAAAGATTACAAATTTCTGTACCATAAATTTTGTAGCTCAATATTTTCAAATAAGTAATATTATTCTATGATAAAATTTATTTCGAAACGTTTTTAAACAATATTGATAAAAGAGAAAAATGTAATCATTCATGATTTTTTAAAATTGGGCAATAATGCTGCTCTTCAGATTTAAAATTTAAAAAAAAAATCCGGAACACTTTTAGAAACTTTTTTTAATATTGTAGGATTTCCAAGATTTTAGTTAAACTGAGTTGTTCCAAAAGATATTTAAAAGTTTCGGCACTTTTGAAAATATTCGAAAGTACTTAAAATTTTAGGAAAATTAAAGAAAAAAGCTTTTTAAGAATTTAAAAAGATTTCAAGAGAATGATAATATTTTCTCAAGTTTCATGGGGAAATTTCAAATAATGTTTTATTTAAAAAGTGAATTTAACTCAGTTCAAGCTACTTTGAAATGATTCAAAACTAATTGTTTGTAAGCATTTTTAAAGGTTTTAAGAGAATGAAAACTTTTTCCTTAGCTTTCTAGGAAAATTCTTAAGAATTTTTTTATTTAAAAAAATACATTTTAAGAGAATATTTAGAAAGATTTGAAAAACATTTTTCTAAATCTAGAACATTTTAAGGCATTTTCAAATATATTTTTAAATTTTAGGAAAATTCGAAAAAATGTAAATTATATTTCAAAGGCTTAAAAGTTTAGAGAAAATTTAAAACAAAAATTTTAATTTTAAGATTTCAAAATATTTTTAAAGAACGTATTAAGCATTTTTTAAGGTTTCAAGAGAATCAAAACATTTCCCAGAGATTCCTAGGAAAATCAAGTTTGGTTTTTTATTTTTAAAAATTCATTTTAAGATAATATTTTTAAAAATTTCAAGAGTTTTCCATAAATGTTCAAAAATAATCTGGAAGATTTCACGGCAATATTTTTAGTTCTGCATTTTGTTATAAATTTTCGGAAAAATTCTAATCAATTCGAAAGGCATTTAGGAAATTTAGAAGCTTTAAAAGAAATTACCATTTTTTTAAACTAATACTTTGTAAAATCCTGCTAAAAAATATTTTCTTTAAAATTTTCTAGATTCCTTTTTTGACACATCTGAAACCTTTAAAAATCTTTTTGAATATTCGCAAGGATCTTACGAAAATTATATTTATATAACTTTCAAAACAAACTGATAATACTTATTTCCTTGCTCTGAGATATTAGAATATAATTCTAGCTCAAATTTAAGTATTAAAAAACTTTAAAGAAATAAATAGTTATTGGAATTTCTTTAAAATTAAATTATTTTCCCTCTCAAATAAAAAAAAACTACACGCGCACGTAGCACGCAATTGATGATGTATTATTAATTTATTCGCATTTTTTGACAGATGCCTTCGTACAAAGTTACCTCGGAAATATATAAAGAAAATAAATATTCTGACCAGGCTATAGGAGGAAACAGTAAGTATAATTTCTTTTTTGTGTGAAAAATTGTATTAGAAAATCTTCGGTCGGGAAATTTTATGAAATTTGTTTTTTCAGATAGGATTTCTAAATTTATCTTCAAACATCCTCCCTTTTTAATTAAACAACTTTTCGAAAAACAAAAACCAAGGTATGATAAAGATGGAGATTTGATCGTGGAACGAGAAAAAGAAGGAACATTGTCAATAGGTAAGACTCAACAAGAGGGTACAGTAAACTCCGAAATGTTTTACTTTTTTAAATTTAACAGTTTAAAAATTTCCGCGTTATAATTAAAACTAATCTTTCCTTTCAAATCACATACAAACTTTCCGATGAAAACAAAAATTATTTGGTGCCGGTAAAAGTCATTAACCTTTTTTTAAAGGATTGCCAACATTCTGGGACATATCATGGGTAACATTGTTTTGTGCTTCATGAACTCTTTTGATTAATTTTTTATAATAATCGTTATAAATAAGAAACTCTTAATGATCAAATTAGATTTTTGTATTATAATTACATTATTTAATTATAGCCTTTTAATGGCCTTCTTATAGTTTCAATAGAGTTAAAAATGTTACAACGTCGCGTTATTTTATTACATTTTTCTATTTTTCACTCTTCCCATTTTTATAACTTTTTTTAATTACTTAAAAATTCCTAAATAATTTAATATGTTTTTACAAAGCAATGAATTGTTTTTCATTATTAAATTAGAAAGTATCTTGACTAATTTTTTCCTAGTAAGTTAGTTAAGTTTTAACAATTTTGATTTAGAGAGGCAATAAAGTATCTTCTGCATAAGAAAAAAAGCTATAAATCCAAAACTAAAAAAATTTACAATCGAAAAAAAAAGTTGAAAATCATAAACAGAACTCTGTTAAAAATTAGCGCATGAAGACCCTGACCGGCTATAATTAATTTTGAGCCGATTGATCCGTTGTCATTTTAGGATTGTAAAAAATTATTTTGTTATGCTTATCTTTGTTCAAACAATTAGAAGGACATATTTTAAATTGGAGACAGCCTTCATCAAGTTTACAATTTCACAATATGACCTTCTTATGGCTTTGATAGAGTTAAGAATGTTACACTGTCACGTTATTTTATTAAACTTTTCTATTTTTAATGTTTGACATTTGTATAACCTTTGTCTAATTATTATATTTAACCCTAAGTAAATGAAGTAATTTGTATCCAGCAATAACTTGCTTTGCAGTGTTGCATTAGGCAATATTTCGACTAATCGAGTCAGTAATTTTTTAATAATTTTGGTGGCATACTTACAGGAGAAAAAGTATCTTTATTGACAAATATTAATATAAACTTTATTCTGAAACCTGGCCCCGGATTTTTTTAGTATCCTAAAAGACCCAAGGTAATGATTTTGAAAATTGATAAAAACTGCTATTTTGAGGTTTTAAAATTTGGTACAGCCAAGTTAGAGTAAACTTTTGTTATTCGATAGCTCTAAATTTTAACTTGAAGTATTCGTTTAATTTAATTTTCATCACAAAAAATATAATTCGTTATTCTTTATTTTGACATCTTAGAAGCTTGAAAATACTGAACTTTTAAAATAATTTATTTAAACTATTTTTATCAATTATTATGCAGAATAGAGTTTTTCGGATAGTAGAAAAAGATTTAATGTTTTAAGTACTGTTGTAAAAAGTAGCTTTGAAAGTAGATTTATACTATTTCATTTAAATTGACGTAAAATTTATAGGAAGATTAGCTCAAGGACTGTTATCCCAGATTTTCTCATTTTTCTTCATAAAAGGTGTTCAAGATTCATCTCGAAAAATATAGAAAAACTTTAAAGCTGTCAGTTTTAAAGTTGAATTTGTTATATTTAATAATCAAAATGTAAAGAGAGCTCATATTTTTAGTATAACAAGCAAAAACTTATGGAATTTTCTGGTGAATTATGGTTCCTTATCGTCCCACGAAAAATTTAAAATTAAACTTAAAATCATTGCCTGAGTGATTTTTTAGATTCAGGTTTGTCTACTAAATCTAAAACGTAATTAGAGTTGTTGATAATAAATGAAATATTTTATTTTAAAGTGAAAAATCTCCAAATGGAATTATGTCAGATTCAAATTTCGTAAATAAAACAATTTCAAAATTAAATAATTTAAGATTGGCATTCTGAAGATTGGTTTATATTTAAATTTAGAAGAATTAAATTTTTATTATTTCTAATTAAGAGTGTTCAAATTGAATAATTAAAAAATGTTTACTTTTGAATTGAAGTATTTCCTAATTCAAGGCAACTAATTAACTGACCTTGTCTAAGATCATTTTAATGAAACAGTTAGAATTTTTAATTTTTTAATTAAAAACTGAAGTCAATGTTTCTAATATGGAATTTTTGAAATTGGAGAATTTTAGGTTGTTATTACATACAAAAAAGTATAATATAACATTATAATGACTGATATCATTTTTTTTAAGATGAAAAATTATATTTACCATATTTTCGCAGTTTAAAATGCAAAAATTTGCAATTATAAATCTTTAAAATTGAATTATTCTATAAAAAATATTCGGATGAAGTAATTTTAAGCGGGGAACATTAAAAATGAAAACAATTCTGCTTATACGTAACGTTGCAAATTAAATGAAACCGAACGACATACACAATTGAAAAATTGTAATTAACCATAATTTGTAATTATTTAAATTATTATTTTACAAAAATTTATATCCTTTAAAAATTAAAAATATTCCAATTGTTGATTAAGCTTTTCTAAGTCCAGCCAATTCATATTAATTACCAAATTAAAGCTTACAAAAGTTAATTTTGAATACTTAATCAAAATTATTATTTATTTCTTGATATCTTTATATCAAATATTTTTCAATTTTCAATATTTCCTTTTTTGTAGTTTCCAACTAAAAATCTGTCAATTTTAAGTTGTTACATTGGAAATTAAAAATTAAAAAAGAATACAGCACAAGATTGCTATGATTCTAATTAAAAATTTTCAAGTTGTGTTTGAGAAAAGGCCATTTTTGTTTAAAGAAATGATTTTTATATTTATATCAATTTGAAAAAAAATTGGAAACCAAAATTTTCGTCCTTCCAACTTAATAAAAATGTTGAAAATAAAAATGTATCATTTTGCCACTTTGTACATAATTTTAATTTTTAATGGTTTTAGTTATTAAAACGGCACTTTAAAATTCTTCAAATTGAAAATATATCCTTAAAAATAAAAACGTAAAATCGAACATTTTCAAAGTAAAAGAGTTTACAATTACGCATTGAAAACTGAATGATTTCATAACCGAACAAGCTAACAATTGAACTTCACATTAAAGAAAATTGAAGTTGAACTTATTTTTAATTTAGTTATATCATGTGAAACACAAACTTTTCATATTTCAAGTGATTGGATAGATTTTGCTTTTAGAAATTTGTAAACTTCCCGGTCAAAAAATATATGCACTGTCATTTCCCGTTTCTTCCCGGCCCAGTGGATACCCTCTTCAACCCTGATACATTACTCATAAAAAACTGTGACTGTTAATAATTACAATGAATATTAACATTTAAAAATTAATTTTCAGAACACTGTACCTCTACCGAATTGAAGTTAGTAGGCTTGCAACTTTGGCGAGGAGCATTTTTACTAGCAGATTTTATTCTAGCAAATCCTGATCTCTTTAAAGACAAAACTATCCTAGAATTGGGTTCAGGTGTCGGCCTTACCAGTATTATTGCCAGCAGTGTAGCAAAAAAAGTGATATGTACAGGTAAATAGTTGAGAAATACAACTGTTCAAAAAAATATCAAATAAATTAAAAAGTATTTGAGTTACACTAATTTTTTTTTTTTTTATCTTGAAGAGAATTCTAATTTCTATTGAACAATTTTACCTGATTTCGAATTTCATTTTTGCAGATGTGAATATAGGAGACATTCTGAAACTTATAGCAAGAAACTTTGAAAATAACAAACAGTACGTTAAGTGCAAAGTTAACATAGCAGAAGTGAATTTCTTGAACCTTAAATGGGCTAAAGAACTTTGCAAAGATTTTAAGACTGTCGACATTATTTTAGCAGCTGATGGTGAGTCAACTATAGTTTCTAATAATATTTAAGGCCACTGATAAAAAAATCCGGGTCATTTCCAGGTTTTTCCCGTTCTTATTTTATTATTTTACCTATAATAAAAAAATTATAACTAGAAAAAAACAAAACAATGTCTCCGTCAATTGAATAAGTGCGGAATAATGATAAGAACTGCAGAATTAAATAGAATTTCAAAATAGAAGCCTAAAAATTAAACCATTTTGATTTTCAAGATTTAAAACAGTTTTAAATTTAAAGGCTTTCAAAATGCACAATTATATTGTACAATTTCGAATTAGAAACCCACAAAATAAATCATTTCTTTTTTGAATACTTTGAGATGAACAATATTGTAAATTTTTAACATTCACAATGTTTAATTAAAAAATAGACAGTCTTTCAAAATAAAACATCCAATTAGAAACCGTTGAAAATAAGACATGTTAACAATTATTTAAAATTTAACTGGCAAACGCCCAAAATTTAATAAATTTGCAAAATAAATTCTTGTAATGAATAATTAAAAGTTAAAATGTGAAAATATTAGTCTCAAAACTGAACAGTTTTAGACAATTAAAACTAACTCCAGATCTGGGTTTAAAATATTTGTTTCTGAAATGTAAAATATTTCAGCTTGGATTATTTCGAAACGAAAGAAGTTCATAATTCAATTAAAAAAGTTTTATTGTGAACTCAAAGTGGAACCCTTTGAATTTAAAACTTTAAAAATTAAAGCTTAAACATGTTTAATTCAGACATTTTTAAATAGAATTTTTTTACATTTTTAAATTAAGCAATTAATGTTTAAAATCAAAATTGAATTTTGAATTGAGCCTTTTTCTAGAAAAACCACCTAGGTCGTCTTAGGTTTTGGCACGATATTGCCAAAGAAATTTGTTTAAATCTGTTTTATAAACGACAAGATAAATGTTTTAGTTGTGCAAACATTTTAAAAACCACAACGTGTTCTTTTTGGTTTGTGAAAAAGACATTTTGAAAAGTTCAAATTTAGCACTCTAAAATTTCAACGATTTAAAGCTTTTTATTTTAAAAAATTTAGCTTCATATTGTTTAGTTTTGAATATTCGATTAAAAATTGCTCATTTTAAACGAACATTTTAATGTTTCTAAACATTAAAATATTCCCAGCGATTATTTTTCTTTTTTTTTTAATTACAACATTAGCAATTTAATGGGTTAAAAATGAAACATTTTAGGCTGAAACAATACGCTTTAATATATATTTATTATTTAAATGAACCAGCATCGTCTTGTAAGATTAATAGTTGCCAATCCACTTATAATTACGTAAATCAAATATTTCTACACGGAGTAGATCGTACACAATTAAATCATTATTTTCTTAGTTAGATATTAAATTGTAAATATGAAAGCAAACTGCACACTGAAAGATAATTCTTAATAATTTTTGTTAAAAATTCGACAATTTGGTTGAAAATGTAATTGTTTTGTTAAAAAGTGCATCTTTTTTCTCGAAAATTCAACTGCTGATTGAAAGTTAAACTACTTTGACAAACATTTATTTTATTGGTTGAAAATTAAACTATTTTTTTGAAAATTTGTTTTGTTTTTGTCGAAAGTTAATTTTTGTGACTAAAAATGTAACTATTCTATTTTAGAGGGTAAATTGATCGTTTTTAGTTCAAAATTAAGTATTAAATTTTTTATTGAGAATTCCTCTTTTTTGCTTCAAAATTCATCTCTGTTGGTTAAAAATCATATAATTTGGTTGACAATTTAATTATTTTGTTAAAAATTCTTCTTTTTTGGTCGAAAATTTAACTTTTTGTTGAATGTTGAAATACCTTGATCAACATTTATTTTATTGGTTGAAGATTTAACTATTTTGTCAAAAATTCGTCTTTTTTTCTTGAAAATTAATTTTTATTACTGAAAATTAAATTATTGCATGTTTTTATTGAAACTTGATTTTGTAACTGACAATTTAACCATTCCATTTTTGGTTGGAAATTAATCGTTTTTAATTTACAATTAGAGGTTAAAATTTTTCATTGAAAATTCGTCTGTTTTTCTTGAATTCAAGTTTTTTAAATTTAAAAATTAAAATCCCTTTAGTTTGAAACATCACCTATTACATTTCTTGTTGAGAATGCATCTTTTTTTATTTAAAATTTAATTACTTGATTGAAAGTTGATTCCCTTTGTTAAAAAATTATTTGTTTGTTGATGATTCATCAATTTAGAGGAAAGTCCATCTCTTTGGTTACAAATTTAACTACTTAATTGAAAATTCATTTTTTTCTTCGCTACAAATTAATTTGTTTTCAATTTAAATTTAAGTATTACTTTTTTGCTTCAAAAATCGTCTTTTTTAGTGTACAATTCAACAATTTGTTAAACAATTCTTTTTTTTTGTTGAAAGTTTAATCAGTTTGTTTAAAATTAGTTTAATTAGTTTAAAATTAGTCACTGATAATCGTGTTTTTGGAATGAAGACTCAACAATGTGATTAAAAATTCGACTTTTTGTGGTTCAAGTTTAAACTTTCTTGTTTGAAAACTCGATCATTTATTTGAAAACTCATCTTTTGAGGGCGAAAAATCGCCTTTTTTGGTTAAAAGTTCAACTATTTGGTCTAAAATTAATATTTTTTTAAAATTCAATCATTTGGTTCAAAACACATTTTATTTTAGTTAAATTTACATTTTTCATTGAAAATGCTTCTTCTTGGGTTTGAATGTCAACTGTTTTCTCAAAAATTCGACTTTGTAGTTTAAAAACTCATTTCTTAGCGTTCAAATTCATTTCTTTTGGGAGAAAATTAATATTTTTTACTGGAAATCTTAACCGATTCATATTGAATTCAACATCGTGCTTTTATATTCTGTAGCATGCATTTTATATAGGGAAAATATTAGACATAGTATTTTTGTGTGCAGTGTTTAGAGAATATAATATTTTCAAAATAAAATAATTACTATTTTTTCTAAAAATTGTTTTTTATCCGACAGTAATCTACGACGATAGTATCACCGAGGGATTCGTAAAAACTTTAGGTAAACTTTTGGATCCCAAACCATCAACAATCGCTTATGTCGCCTTGGAAAAGCGATTCGTTTTCACGATTTCTGATTTGGATTCCGTCGCTCCAATGTACGAGGAATTTTTAAGATGCGTTGCCAGAAACAATTTCAATTGGACCATTGAAGAAATAAAACTGGATTTTCCTAAATATTTCCAATATGAAAGACTGAAACAGATGCTTCTGATGAAAATAAAAAGGGCACCTTAGCAGTGAAACAAACAATTAATTTAATCATCCCAATAATGAACAAGAATGTTTTATTAATAAAAAATTTCGCGCACAGTAACACTTAAATTTTGCTTACAGACTTTTTAAAACTTTTAAAACTAATTTAAATTTTACTTTACAAGCACAACAGTAAATTTCGAAATTGTCACACTCCAGACACTTTTCCACACCCAAAAGCAAAATTTTCTTGTGCTTATCGATGTGAAAATACCTTTCTGTTAATATACTTTAAGCATAAAACAGTATTATAAAATTAACAAATCAACAACAAAAACTCCACTAAAAATTATAAAACTTGTATACTAACTCAGATTTTTAAAAATAGAAAAAAAACTCATCAGAAAATGAGATTTGTGTAAGTGCTGTACAAATTAGATAAGAAAATAAATATTTCTTTTTTTCACGAACGTATTCTGGTGATTTCATTTGGGGAAAGCGAATAACCAATAGTCGAGAAAATGAGCTTTCGCGTTGGAAAGTAAACTTTGTTTCATGACCATGAACTCGATGAATCTTTTATGTCGAGCTTGTTGGTCATCTTCTTCTCTCAAGGGTTCTCTTTCCCGTCCCAAAACTTTGCCTAAAAATATATATATTTCTAAAATCGATTCCATAAACACTAAGATGTTTTTTCAATTTAGTAGCAACCCTGACAATTTTTTTATTAAACCAGGGTGGGCGCAAAACCTCATTTTCAAAATTCCCTGTTTGTTTTTTCCCTGACTAGTTTTTCATTTTCCCGTACCATTAATGTATATTTAAAGACCAAAACTCTACTTATTTTGTAACATTTGCATTATAGAACATTTTATAAATGGAAGAAGACAATTTTTAATGTATTATTCTCAGGGCTGTCACAGCCTAATTTATTTGGAAAAAGTGACCTATTTAAATTGAAAAAAGCAATAATTCATAACTCATACGATTTAATATTTCAATTAAAAATTACTTAGAATTTTTTCAAATACCCTAAAATCTTTAAAATGCTTTGAAATCCCTTAAAAATATATAAATCACTTGAAAATTCTTTCAAATATTATAAGATTTCATATTTTTTAAGTTATATTCAAAAGAATTCAAATTAATTGGTAACCAATTAAAAAATTCCATTGATTTCAGTAAAATTGGACTGAAGTTAGAGGCATTTAGGGTAAATAAGAATAATTTGATGAAATTCATAAAAAATTAAGAAAACACATAAATCAAGTGAATTCAAAATAATTCAAAAATGTGACAAAACTAATTGAATTCAGTAACTTTTAAATGAGCTTAGTTAAAATCAAGGGAACTCAATAGAATTTGACGAAATGTCTAAGAATCCAAGATGAATTTGAAAGACTTCAGGATAAATTTAAAAATTTTTAATTTCTTCAAGTTATTGAAATCTATGAAAAATGCCTTTGAATGTTTTTAAATGCCCTAAAACATTTTAAATCATTTGAAATCTCTAATATTTCTTAAAGCTCTTTCAAGATTCCTTGGAATTAAAAAAAAACATTGAAATTTTTGAAATCCCTTGAAACTGTTCAAAATTCTTTGAAAAATCAGTGAAAATTTTACAAAGACCGTAAAATCTTTAAAACCCTTTTAAATCTCTTCGAGTTATTGAAATATACTAAAAATGCCCTAATATCTTTTAAAATACCCTAAAAACTTATAGGTGGGTCAAAATATCTGAAGTGTGCCGCTTTTACATTGATAGTTCTATTTTCAATCAATTTATACAGTTTTCGATTCATTTTTATATGAAAATAACTATGAAAATTTTTTTAAGAAGTATACTTTACGTTAAAAAATTTTTCGGTGATAAAAAACATTTTTGTATTGTTTAAACAATCGTTTGTTTTAAACAATTGAAGATTAATTAAACTTCTCCGCCTGTGAAAGTATTCTTCAACGTGCCAATAGATTCTACAATCTCTTCCGCAAATTTCGGTGAAAAAAATGTATTTTGCAGTAGTTCAAAAGTTATTGATTTTTTTGTGACCGCGCTCCGACCTCCAGCGCTGGTCGAGCACGTTTGGACGCGGTATTTTAATCTTCAACAAAGTATAGTGAAATTTTTAACCAAGAAGATGAATTTTCTACCAAAAAAGTATTTTTTTAACAAATCGGTTCAAACATTTAACCGATTAGTTAAATTTTAAACCAAAAAAGATAAATTTTCATTTAAAAAAATTTATTAGTTGGTATTTAAATTAAAAATCTCCATTATTTTAAATACCAACTACTAAATTTTTTAAATTTAAAATTCATCTTTTTTGGTTTAAAATTTAAATACTAGGTGGAATGTTTGAACCGATTTGTTAAAAAAAAAGACTTTTTTTGTAGAAAATTAATCTTCTTGGTTGAAAATTTCAATTTAATTTGTTGAATATTAAACTATTTTATTAAAAATTCAGTTTTTGTGTTGAAGCTTTATTAGCTCAGTTAAAAATTCATCTTTTTGTTGGAAAAATTAATTTTTTTGGTTAAAAATTATTATTTTTTTTATTAAAAATTAATCTTTTCAATGATAATTTGACTTACTTAATTTTTTTTTTTTGAAATTCACATGTTTTGATTGAAAATTCAACTACTTACTTGAATACTTACCCAATCTTTTAAAAAGCAATATTTTTGGTTGAAAATTTACCTATGCTCAATTGAAAATTAAACCACCTTATTCATTTTAGTAGAAAATTAATCTTCTTGGTTGAAAATTCATCTGTTTGATTAAAACAATGACTTTACCTTGTAGAAAGTTGAACCACTTGATGAAAAATTCAATTTTTTCATGAACATTTAGCATTTTAGTTGAAAATTCGTTTCATATTGTACTCAATATCATATCCGCAATAATGTTATTCAAAATAATTTATTCTCCAATTATTCCTCTATTTCTTGGCTTAAAGTTGATCCACGTTATTTAAAAAAAAATCATTTTTTTTAATAATGCTTTATTCTTTTAATTAAAAATTCATCTATTTTGTGGAAAAGTGAACTATTTTGATATTTTCTTTTAATTAATCTTTTTAACTGAAAACTTAACTATTCAACTCTTAGTTGAAAATAGATTTTTTTAAAGCTGATAATGGATCTATTTTGTGAAAAAATCATCTTTTGATTAAAAAATTAACTTTACCTTGTAGAAAGTTCAACCACTTGATTAAAATTTAATTTTTTCATGAACATTTATCATTTTAGTTGAAAATTCGTTTCATATTGTACTCAATATGATACCCGCGCGCGTCCGAACGTGCTCGACCAGCGCGAGCGGGGTGACAAAAAATCAATAGCTTTTGAACTACTGCAAAATACAAATTTTTTTTCACCAAAATTTGCGGAAGAGATTGTAGAATTATTGACATGTGGAATAATTCTTTCACAGGCGGAGAAGTTTAATTAATTTCCAATTGTTTAAAACAAACGATTATTTAAAGAATAAAAAAATGTTTTTTACTATTGAACAATTTTTTAGCGTAAAGTATACTTCGTAACAAAAATATTCATAACTTAATTATTCAATTTCGATGAACCGCTCGCGAGTAATCAGTTTTTTAAACAAAATGATCAGAAACTTTTATTGTTAATAACTTTTGAAAAAAAATGAATTTTTTGCAAAAATATTTTAGGAGAGTTATTTTGATATAAAAACGAATCGAAAACTGTATAAATTGATTGAAAATATAACTATCGATTTAAAAGTTGCACACTTGAGATATTCTGACCCAGGTCCCATAAAAATATTTAAATCCCTAAAAATCATTAAAATCCTTGGGAACTTTTTGACCATTTTTAAATCTGTTTAAAATGCATCGAAATATTTCAACACACTGAAAAATATTTCAAACCTTTTGAAATATCTTAAATCTCTTTAAAGCTCAGGAAAATTCATGGGAAGCTAGTTTTAAAAATACCCTAAAATCTTTCAAATCTTTTTGGTTTAATTATTGACATCTATTAAAAATTTCTTCTAATCTCTTAAAACTTTTTAAAGCTCTTGAAAGTTCATTGGAATTAAAAATAATAATTTACAAGTCAAGTTATTGAAATCTATTTAAAATGCCTTTGAATCTTTTAAAATACCCTAAAATATTTCAAATCCTTTGAAATCACTTTAAATTATTGAAATATATTAAAAATATGTTGAATTTATGTTAAATACCCTACATTATTTTTAAATAATTCAAGGAAGTTCAGAAATAGGCATAGACCTGACTTCAATAATGGGTTGAGTTGAACCCATGAGTTAATTTATTGAAACAGAAGTAACTAAAGAGTAACTAAACATTTTGAATTTTGCGATTTTTTTATGTACAAAATCCCTGACTTTCCCCTGATTTCCAGGGTTTCCATAACCTGAAGCCACCCTGATTAAGCTCACCTCCATCAGAATCACCCGCATAATAAACAACATCGACTTCTCCATTCCACTGAACTGATCTTCTTCTAGACCCTAAATTTTCAGATTCTTCTGCCATCAAATTATCTGTCTCACAATTTGCATCAGACTGAAAAGTAGCGCAATTTTGGACATCGTCTCC
This sequence comes from Belonocnema kinseyi, assembly GCF_010883055.1. Taxonomy (NCBI): domain Eukaryota; kingdom Metazoa; phylum Arthropoda; class Insecta; order Hymenoptera; family Cynipidae; genus Belonocnema; species Belonocnema kinseyi. The sequence goes on along the minus strand of NC_046658.1, from coordinate 83,888,272 downwards.
GGAACTGAAATCCATTTGCCTCTGAGTATATAAAGTTTGAACACCATTTTTATTCTCCACTGGCTTTTCACTTTCACCAGATGATTCAGAATTGAATATATGACTCCCAGAAGAATCCATAGTGGATTCACTGTTCCCCGTACAATTATCAGACATTTCCATACTTCCTGGTTTTATTAGAAGCTCAAATTGCTTCGATTCAGCCTCGTCAATATTCAATTTTTGGAAAGCTTTTAAGATACTTTTTTCAGCTTCGTTATTATTTTGATGGCATATTGATTTTATAATGCCTTTTTCACTGAGAAACGCTTCTTTTTGAACAGAAAATTGAGGTTCACAAACTCCTTTTTTGAAATGACTCTTAATTTTTGTTCCAAGTTTTTGAATATTAAAATTGGCGAAACTTTTCTCCTTGGTCAATTTGTTTCGCAAAGTGTGAATATTTAATTCAAGACTCGATTTTTTCGACAAGTCTTGATTGGTCCTATCGGCACATGCTTTATTTTGATTGAGTCTACGCTTTGGTCTTCTTTCAATTGCTTTGACAAAAGATCGCAAAATATTTCTTCTCTGATATGCAGAGTGTCTTCGCAATCTTCTAATTTCATCCAGAGAATTTTGCGTTTCTAAAGCTGGAAGTGATTTGAAGCTGACATTCTGACAGAGGTTTTGATCAAGAAAGGTATTTTTTGACACATCATCATGAATTTGTGGCTCAGCGCTCATTTCTATAATGTGCTCCGGTCTAGAAATCTAGATCTAGATTAATTAAAAAAGGTATTTTACCTTCAAAAGAATTGTGATTGCTACTTACTGTAGCTGGATATTTTGACCGAGACATAGCCTTTACTCTGAATCTGAAATTTTTAAGGATATGTAATTTAAATGATTTAATGTGCACATTTTCTGAATTACAACACTTAGAACTTACATAAGGTAACTTTGAGGCGAACTTCAAGTGAGGAATCATTTGTCTATTTCTTTAAATTCGGCTGAGTTCAAGGCTCTATGTTTAAATTCTGAAGACAGGGTTGCCACAAAATCAGAATTTTGAAATTCTCTTTTTCCCAGCCAATTTTCCATTTACCCTGAACATTTGAAAATTTTCTTTTAGTTATTAAAACAATATTATACCTAGAAAATCAATAATGCTAATCCAAAAAAAACTAACTTTCAACAAAATTGTTAAATTTTCTACCAAAGTGATAAATCGTCGATAAAAAAATGTATTCTCAACGAAAAGTGTAATAGTTGGTATTTTGGCAAAAGACTATTTTAAGTTTCAATCAAGAATAGTTGCATTAATCCAAAGATACGATTTTTTCAAGCAATTAGTTGAATTTTCAACCAAAGCCAACTAATTTTCAACAGAATAGTTGAATTTTTAACGAAGAAATATCTCTCAGTAAATAAAAAGAAAAACTCAACCAAAATTTTGAGTTTTCAAGCCAAAAAGAAGAATTTTTGATAAAATTGTAGAATCTGCAATAAAAAAAGTCGAATTTTTAACCCAAAAGTTTCTGACAAATAAGAAAATCCTTCAACAAAATATATGAATTTTCAACTAAAAAAGATAAACTTTCAACCAAGAATATAATAGTTAAATTTCCAGTTAGAAAAATAATTTAAAAAACAAATTAATTTTCAATCAACTGAATTTTTAGGCAAAAAGATTAAATTTTAACTCCTAAGATTACTTTCCTATCATTAAATTTGATTTTTCAACAAAGTAGTTGAATTCTCAACAAAAATGGACTGATTTTGAAACAAAAAATAGAGGAATTTTCAAGCAAGAAAGATTTTTCAGTCAATAAAAAAAGAAAAATCTAAAAAAAATATCATTTTTTCCACAAAATAGTAGTATTTTGTATCAAAAAGATCAATTTTGCATAAGAAATAGAATAATAAAATTTGCAGTTAAACTTATGAATTTTCATCTTAAATTATGAATTTTTAAACAAACAAAATTGATATTTAACCAAAAAGGTGATTACTTTTTGGCAAAAATACATGATTTTTCCACCAAAAATAGGATAGTTAAATTTTGAGTTAGAAAAATAAAAAATCAAATTTTCAACCAAACAAATAAATTGATAACCAATAGATGTATTTTCAAAAATGAAGATTAAATTTCTATCAAGATAAATTTTTCACAAAAAATGGAATAGTTAAATTTTCAGTTAAATTATAATGAATTTTTGACTCAAATGATGAATCTGCATAAAAACCAAAAAGAACTTTTAATAAAACTAATGAATTTTTAATTGAATAGATGAGGTTTCGACTAACGAGCTTACTCTTCTACTAAAAAGATAAATTCTGAAAAAGCTAGTTGAATGCTCAACCAAAACAGACAAAAGATTTTTCAGTCGATAAAAAAAATCTCATCCAAAATGTTGAATTTACAACCCAGAGGATGAATTTTCTACCAAAAAAGAAAAAATTTCAACAAAATACATACATTTTTAACCAAAAATAGAATAATTAAATTGTTAACTAGAAAAATAATTTTTCCACCAAAAAGATGAATTCTCAAAAAGTTTTTTAAATTTTCAACCCAAAAGATGAATTTTCTACCAAAAAAGACAAAATTTCAACAAAATACATGAATTTTTAACCAAAAATAGATTAGTTCAATTGTTTGTTAGAAAAATGAATTTGCAACCAAAAGGATGAAGATTCAAATAATGAGATTTTTTGTATAAAAAAAAGATGAATTCTCAAAAAGTTAGTTGAATCCACAACCAAAACAGTAGAAAAAAATTTCAGTGAGTAAACAAAAAAAAGTCACTCAAAATGTTAAATTTTCCACCCAAAAGATGAATTTTCTACTTAAAATAACAACATGTCAACAAAATAAACAAATTTTCAACCAAAAATATAGTAGTTAAATTGTTTGTTAGAAAAATAAATTTGCAACTACAAAGATAAAGCTTCAACTAATGAGATTACTTTTCTACAGAAAAAACGAATTTAAAAAAGAAAATAGTTAAATTTTCCTAAAATAGATAAATTGTTAACTTAAAATAGAATAGTTAAATTTTCAGGAACAAATTACTTTTCAACGAAAGTTAAAATTTCAACCTAGAAGATTAAATTTCTATAAAAAAGAAGAATTTGCGACAACAAATGGAATAGTTAAGTTCGCATTAAAAAAAAAAATTATCAATAAAATAAACTAATTTTCAACCAAAGAAATCAGATTGAACAAAGTAAAAAAAAATTTTTAATCGAACAACAAAAACCTTTAAAATCTCCATCAAAAGGAATACTTTTTAACAAAATTGTTGCATTTCCAACAAAGTAATAAAATAAAATTTCAAGTTACAAAAATTCACTGACTGTTACATTTTTCCTGACATCCCCTAAAAAGTTTTAATAAATTCCCTGACTTTCTGGAATTCACTGACCTATAGCGCAACCTTGGAAGTTATATATTTATGGCTAATTTCAAATTCATTTTAAACCCATCTATCTCTAGTAGAAATTTTCCAATAATTAAATATAATATTGTGGTACATACAAACCCATTTTATTTCGATACAAGAAATATTGGCAACAGTCTGTTAAACTAACACCTATAATAGTTTTTTGAAACATTGATTGATGCACTGTAAAAGATAAAGGTCAAATTACTTTTGCTCACACAAAGTTATCTTGCTTTGTTTCGCTAAATTATTTTGATCTCCACTCAGAAATGAACATATCAAGTGTTGAGCTTACTAATTTTAAGAATCGCTTACACTCAGAAAGACTTTCTAAGAAAGTGGCAGAATCTATTAAATAAAAAAGGTGATTCGAAAGTACAACTTTTGAAAAGCAACAAGCCTAATAACAAAATACATCTTGCGACTGTTAAATATTATGGTAGAGTGGAAATGCTAAAATTAATTCATTCATTTGAGCCAAGCCAAAAAAAATTAATTTCTAAGCATCCGAAAGAAAAAAAAAATTTTATCGGTTAATGTCTTCTGTTCGGTTCTTCGATTTGAAAAATCAAAAAGATTCGAAATGTTATGGAAAATTTGTTTCATGAAGTTTTTTATAGTAAAAAACTGTTATTAGAAAATCAGTTAAAGAAGGTCAAATTCAAGATTTCGAACAGATTCAAAAAGTAAATTTTTTATAAGAACATAAATGCATTCCTCGATTCAAACACTAACAACAGAGGGGCCACTACTTTCATAATTTTCGCCTCCTGGCTTTCTCTCAGTTCTCGCGATAAAAATTCGTTATTTCTCTCGGTTTAGAAAAAAATATACTCGTAATCTCTTTACTTGACGTCTTCGGGTTTTTATTTCCTAACATTAAAAATAAAATAAAAAATTAATTTTAAAAATATTTTGCTTTAAAAGTTTTTTAAACAGTACATTAGGTAACCGATTGAAAAAAACCATGTTCTGAATTGAATAAATAGGAAATAAACTTGTATCTGAAATTGTATATCTAAGTAAAAGCGTTAAGAATCAAATATTTAAACAGTGAAAACTTTTCAATTTAATTAATTTGAAATTGGAAGCGATTCAAATTTTTTGATTAAAAATTTAAAACTGCATTAAATCTTTCAAAGTCAAAAGCTTCTGAAATTCTATAATTTAAAATTGTTATTGCATTAAAAATATAATTTAACATTACAACTGATTAGACAAAGCTTCCTAAGATAAAAAAATTGAATTATTCTAAAAAAAAAACTTTCAAAACGTAATTTTTAGTAGGGGAATTTTAAGTGAATTTAAATCGTTTGAAAATGAATAATTTTGTCATTATTAACTACACTTTTGAAGATTCAATCAATTTCATGTTAATTGCAAAGTTAAAACTGATGAAAAGGAACAATTTTAAATTTAGAGTTCAACATAAAAATTTATAACTCTAAAATTGTAATAATTCAAAAATAAAGAAATTATTCAAGTACTGATGTGCTTATGTTAGATACTTGAATTTTGATCTATTTTATTTTAGAAGCTTTTTAAATTTTGTAAATTTGAAATCATTTAATTATGTTTAACATTTCTTAGAATTATTATTCATTCTTGAAAATTTCCAAATATTTTTTTCCATTTAAAATTATTTATTTGTTTAAATCATCAACTAAAAATCGAACAATTTAAAGATTTTACATTGAAAATAAGTAATAATACAAAAGAAGATTGCTACAGTACGATTCCAAAGTTTTTCAATTCGAAACTGTTTTTTAATTACATCTGAAATTACTCAAAAAAGTAATTATCAATGTTTTAAATATGAAACCTTGAAAGATTTAATAGCAAAATTGTCCCACTATTTTTTATATTTGAATTTGAAGCTAAAATATTATGAAGTTTGAAATTCGAATTTAAGCTCCTGAAACAAATAAAAAATAGTTTCAAAGCCTAAAATAATAAACACTTAGAAATGAATATTCGAAAATATAATTAGAAATTTAAATTACATACTTTTCAAAGACAATAAATATATTATTCAGTTAATAAGTATCACAGCATGTAGTACCAAGTGACATTCAAAGCGATTGAATAAATTTTTTCACTACTAAATGTGATTTGTATACAAAAATGTCATTTTCACCACTCAAAATTGCATAATTTTAAATATTGCACGAAAAACTGTGAACCTTTAATGTTTAATTATTCTAAAAAAAATTTGTAATATATGCATTCTAATTGAAAACTTTCAAAATTAATGAATTCAAATATGAAGTGTTCAAAATTAAACAATTCTATATTACGTTCAAAAATTGAAGAATTATTTAATTAGGATTTTGAAAGTAATCGTTAAAAATAATGAATTTTTAAATCATACATCACCATTTTGAAAATGCAATCATTTTAATCTAAAATGCGAAATTAATAATATGCAAATAAAAGATAAAGCATTTCCATGCATTGGGAACTTCAAATAATTTTCACCTTGTATTAGAAAAATGCGTTCAAGTTCAACATGAACATTTTTTAAAATGAAAAATTAATTAAAATCCTTTTTAAAAAACACGTCGAAGAAATTAACCGAACTCAATTTGTTTACTTCTTTCGTATGCCAAACTACAACTTTCTTTTTATTTGGCTGAAGCGATTCGATTAACATCAGCATTTTGACTCCACCCTGATGAATATGAAGTACAAGTAAAACACTTGTCTAAAAACAATGTTGTGTCCACGGGCTTTATTGAGTTACTTTACTATATACATTCTAAATTAATTAATTATTTAATTAATTAATATTAATGGACAATAATCAAGGTCGCGAGAAGAGGATGTTCTGTGAATATCGTCGACACAAAATAGGGACTTGTTCAATAGATTTCACCGAGGAGAATAAAATCGAATTGATTCATTGGCTTGGGGAACACGGATTAATTATTTATTCAAGTGAGCGGTAACTACGTGTCAATAAGCACTTCTCATCGTCGGAGAAAGACTAAAATTACCTCTTCGTACGACCGTGGGCAGTAATTCTTGTACTCGCTTCATGTACATCGACGGTGGATTACAATTATACCATAAATAGATACATATAGACTCCACAAGAATGCCTGTGCTCTAAGAGAAAGACAGTCGACAATAAGCATCGCTCGAAAACACAAACAAACGTAAGGGGCTAAATCAGTACCTTTTTCACATTCAAAAGAAGCGCGATAGGCCTCTCAATCGCCAACTGTCACTCTCGTCTAGGTATATTTTTACCATTCTTACAATTGACGAAGGCACTTTTGCTCTAATCTAAACCTGACGATAAAAAAAAAAACCGAACGCACTTAAATGCTGCTTTTATGCTTCTCTCAAAAGATCAGTTTCTTTTTTTCTGAATATCGGTTATACAAAAGAGACGACCGACTAAACTAGATAACACAAGTGGAAAGACAGTTTATACGCGCATAAAAAAAAAGAAAAAAAAACACGCTAGAAGAAACCTCCTTAAAATTTTCGAACGTCAGAGAAAATTAGATATTATTTTCCAAGATGCTTAAAAGTTTCCAAGAAAGTTTTGCAAACACTCCTGACATTTTTTTTTTTTTTGGGAGACGGTCTTAGAAACAAACAAGACTTTTCTCAAGTACAATTCGCTCTTTTTGTGGATAATATATTTTACAATTCACTGCAATCTCTGAAGAACACGTGCAAATCAATAAGACATGATAATCAAGTCCAAAAAAAAATCGGGATATTTAAATCTAACATTTATAGCTGGATGTTTATGCAAAGGAATGCTGTGCAAGTAACAGAATATTCGCGCCACTCTTCGGTAGGTACTTCGCCCAATGACACTGCAAATGCGCTTCGTGCAGTAAGAAAAGTATTCTTGACTAGACTAAATAAAAATACCAAGCTATCAATGATTTAAAATTAGAAAGTAGAGACCCATTACATTTTGTTAAACGCAAATCGGAGCATGACGCGTAATCGAAAATTCATTTCAGGGAGACGAGAGTGAGTCGTATGAATTTTGTTTACAAACTATATTGTAATACGTAATAGAAACTTAATTTCTACGTAAGAACGGAAAATACGTAAAAATAAGATTCAAATTCAAAAACGATCGCAGTTTTCGAAAGGCGTTACTAGTTTTGTTTAAAACAAAAATGTAAGAAAATCTACTGGTGTAAGTCTACTAAATGTAATTTATTTTATATAAAAAAAATATGTTTCAGGTATCATAGTGCAAAAGGAGCTCAAAAAAAAAGGAAAGTAGGGTAATTTTTTCACGATAAAGTGGGAAAATATAGAAACGATGAAACATTCATTTTTAAAGGGAGAAACAATCTCTTTATAAGAAATTTGTATTTTTAGATAATTTTATACGATTTTTTTAGTGACTTCTGACTTTTCTAAATCTCATAAATTCCTTACTGAAAATCATTGGATGTCTATTCATTTCCAAAAAAAAATTATTGGGCAGTAGCAACTAGTTAAAAAAAATCTACTTTTTCCAAATTTTTGTTTTACGAATTGTAATGTTTATTTGTTAAATTCTTATATGGAATCCAATATTTGAAATTTAAAGAAAATTCAAATGTTAAAAAATAAATATATAATTTTCTGGCCTTTTTAACTTTCGTCCATTTTCAACAGTAGGATTTACTTCAATTTTAAACAGCGATTAATTCAGTTTCAATTATCTTTAATTTTCAACCGTTGATAATGAAATTATCCACATCCTTAAATTTTAAACAGTTAATAATTCAACTTTTAATTCAAATTTTGATTCTCTTCAAAAATCAACTGTAGAATTTTCTACTGTTATTAATTCAATTATAAATGTTTCTCCATTTTCAACATATGAAAATAAATGTTCTTAAATTTTTGACAGCGATTAATTCAATTTGCAATTATCTTCAATTTTCAACCATTGATAATTTAATTGTCCATATCCTTTTAAGCAGTTAATAATTAAATTTTTAATTCTGTTCAATTTTCTACTGTTGTAAACTCAATTACCTTCAGTTTTAAATAATTAAGTTTTCAATTGCTAAAAATGTAATCTTTAATTTATTTTTTTTTCAAAAATTATATTTTCATCTGTCAAAAATTTAATGATAAATTTTTATCAATTTTCAACAGTTAAAAATTCAATTATATAATTTCTTCAATTTTTAACAATTAAATTATCAGTTTTCTTCCATTCAAATCAATTGAATTTTCAAATATTGAAAATTGATCATTTAATTTTTAGCAGTTATAAATGCAATGTTTGCAAATTAAATCAAATTAAAAATTGAATTTAGCAACTGAACATTTGAATCCATAAAAAAATCGGCAAAAGTTGATTTTGATGAAAACGGGTCGTCATTGTTAAACTAATAGTCATCATAAGATTGAAAAAAAAATTACAACTGATCATCACATTGTTAGGTCGTTCGACATCCATTTACGGCGATATAAAAAAGTCCAACAAAATATAAAATTGATTAAAAAAAAAATGTTTATATTTTTCAAATCAATGAATCATAATCAAGAACACAAAACGGCCAAGTAAACATTTGTTATTTTTTAATTGGTAGAGTTAAAAAAAAATTTTTTTAAGGCAACAGTCCCAACTTTGAAACGTGAAATTTTGATTTGCATTTGATTGAAATTTACTAAATAAGCTTAGTTATAAATGATGTATTTACGCGTGCTAAATAAATATGTATTTTTTAGATAAGTTTCCTTAGTAAATTTCAAACAAACGCAAATTAAAATTTTACAATGCAAACTTGAAACGAGTTTCCGATCCGAAATTTCTCGCGAAATTCAACTATCGCATTCTCAAATATAACATACTGAAAGAGAAAAAAGGAAGTTTTTCGAAAGTATGAGAAACGGAGGAAACGCAGACAAATATGGGAAAGACTTACATCCAATAAACAATCACTAGAAATTTCTTATATATTCAGAGTGTCTATCCGAATAGCAATTTTAAATTCCTGATTAATTTTTAATTTTCACGGCCTGAGAATTATACTTCTTTTTGAAATTTTCATGTCCTAACTGAAAATATTAATTCTTTTGGTAAATTCCCTGTTCCATGCCACAATTATAGTTGTTCAAATATATATATTTACAATTTCAGATAAATACTAATTTACGAGTTTGAGTGTACACCGGAATTTCAAAGACTATAAAGATTTCAAAGGATAATAATAATAAAAAACTTGCAAACAGCATCACTTATATTATTGTCATTATCGACAATAAAGTCTTGTTTATTCCCCGTTTCGTGATTCAGAATATTTTTCCGGAATGTAAATTAATATCTGAAAATTTATGAGACCCGCTTCATAAGTTCTCAACGATTTAAAACCACTTTAATCTTTATTTCTACAAAAGTAACGCGTTTTTCTTTTGAGCAGTAAGAAGCCGAACACTATCGAATTTACATTAATGTTATATCAACTCACTCACGTCCGTCCTTTGAATAATTTCAATTACGCATTTGACGTTGCAAATAAAGCGCAGTGTATACAAAACGAGAAAGAAAGAAAAACACAGATATAAGGGTGCGATACACCTCGTATACTAATCCACAGTGGAGTGATAATTACTTTAAATCGCGATTATACTTTATTTTACGCAACAAATACTGTACAAAAACGTACAATCCGCGCGCGGTCCTTTTTTTTTTAAATAAAACGACCCTGTCGTTTCGCTATAGAATTAATTCAGCCAGACTGTATAGCGTCCAAAATTAGCTTTCGTCTATGAAACTCATTACTCGAATTATCGTTAGCCATAGATTTCCGGCGCAATGGAGCCGATGAATCGGGTTGTACTGAATTAGTGCTCTTGCGTCTAGTCGGAGGCTCGGACTTTTGTGCGCTTTCGTTCTGATTCGTGTTACTTGCTGATGAGCTAGAGGTTCGACTCGTACTCGACGAGCCACTTTTACTGACACCGTTCTGGGTTGGAAAGGTGGCTCCCCCAATTTTATTCATCGAGTTCTGAATCGTATTATTGAGGCTGAGAGATTTGTTGTTGGAAGATGCGCCCATCATGCTGGCATGTTTCGTGGCATTGTTGTGCACGGAAGTGGCAGTTTTGGCAGCCTGGGCATTTGGTGGCGATCCAAGAGGAAGGGTGGTCTTTCGTCGGGCGTTTGAGTGCGAGCCCTCGTTATTAAAATTGATTTTTGCGCAAGAACTGCCACTTTTGACGTTCTCTGCTGGCGCATAAACTCCAGTGGTAACCCAACGCTCGACCTGAGCCTCGTGAGACTTTTGCAGAATCTTTCGCACGTCTCCATTCTCGCCTCCCTCCTTCATAATTTCCTGTAGCTTTTGGATCATTTGGTAGAGAATCACAGGACTGATGAGACCAAAGTCAAAGAGACTGCACATGTGAAGGACAAAATTCCGATAGAGGTTCTTCATCAGGAGTTCTTTACCTTTTTTCTCGAGGAACATTTGACAAGCGAGGGGAATTTGACAGTCGCCTACGTAGCCGTATTTCATCACGTGTAGATTCCACATTTTCATTAATTCCTTCTCGCCCTCGTTCACGTCCGTAAAGTCGTCAATCATCATCATTGTTTTGGTTCGTAACCACTTTGGATCGTTCTCTCCCTCGGAATCTACGTCCATCTCCTTTGGATGTATCGGTAAACATGTGACGGTGTGATGATAGAGCCTTGAAAAGAAAATAATATATTTAGATTCTCGGTTTATACAAAATTGTGAATGCAAAACATTTTTTTGTTCGGTTACAGACAGTGATGGGAAGTAACTAGTTACTGTAACCAGTTACTTTTTTTTTTTAGTAACTATTTACATTTTTTCAGTAAGATTACCTATAAAAATCGTTACTTTCGAAATAAACTTCACAAATATTTTGTATGAAAATCACTAAATTGTATTGTTTTGCAATTATTTTTTCGATTAATTTTACAAATAAACAAAGAATGCACAGGGTTGCCACAGCGTAATTTAATTTGAAAAAATTATATATTTAATCCGAAAAAGTGACTAGTGTTCCTTTGAATTCAAAAGAATTCAAAAAAATTGATCAGAATTCGAAGTGAATTTGAGTGATTTCAGAATAAATTCAAAAAATCACAATCCAACCAATGAATTAAATAAAATTCATTTTTGTTTTTAAATTCATGTGAATGGAGACAAAAATTTAATCCAAAATTTTTAATCAGTAAAACTGGAGTGAAACTGTAGGAGTTCAAGAGAATTCAAAAGAATATTATAAAATGCAAAAGAATTCAAGGTGAACTTAAAAGACTTCAATGTGAATTTAAAAAAAAAACTAAAAAAAATTGTAACCCATTTAGCTGAGTAGCATTAAGTAAATATAGAAGAATTCAAAAGAATTCGATGAAATTTATAAGAATTCCAGGCGAATATTATCGATTTCAGGATAAATTCAAAAAATAAAAACCAAACCAATGGAATGAATAAAATTCTAGCGAATGTATAGAAATTTAAAGAAAATGTGAAGAATTAAATCAAATTCATAAAAATTCAGGATGAATTTTTTTAACCAATTCACGTGAATTGAAAAAAAATTTAATCCAAAATTGGAATTCAGTCACATTGGAGTGAATTATGAAGAATTCAAAAGAATATTATAAAATGCATAAGAATTGAAGGTGAACTTAAAAGGCTTCAATGTGAATTTAAAAAAAAAACTTTAAAAAAATTGTAATCCATTTAACTGAGTAGCATTAAGTAAATATAGAAGAATTCAAGTGAATTCAAAAGAATTCGATAAAATTTATAAGAATTCCAGGCGAATGTTAACGATTTCAGAATAAATTCAAAGAATAAAAACCAAACCAAGGAATTAAATAAAATTCGAACGAATTTATAGGAATTTAATGAAATTGTGAAGAATTAAATAAAATTCATAAAAATTCAGGATTAATTTTTTAAACAAATTAATGTGAATTGAAACAAAAACTTAATCCAAAATTTTAGTTTAGTAAAATTGGAGTGAATTTGGAAGAATTCAAGATAATTCAAAAGAATTTTATAAAATGTTTAAGAATTCAAAGTGAGTTTAAACAACTTCAAGGTGAATTAAAACAAAACAATGAATTTAAAAAATCAAGCGAATTTATAGGAATTTAATCGAAATGTTAAGAATTAAATCAAATACATAAAAATTCAGGATAATTTTTACCACCTGGTGACAAACAACCGAACTAGAAAGAATAGGCACGATTTTAGAGATGCATTGTTCTATTTATTGCGATTTTCAAAAGATTATTAACTTAAATGGACTTATTTTGAAGCAAAAATGAACTCAAAGTAGATTTTTATTAATTTATGCATGAAATATTATTTACTATTTAAAAATCTGATGTAAAAGTTAGGTTAGAATTCGTTTTTTTTCACTGTATAAGATGGAAATTCTATCTAAACTATTTGTTTTTGATGAACATTTATTTTTAGTATTCAATAATTGTTTTATACTTTACAAACCAATCGAAACACACTTTTATGCAAAAATTAAAAAACATGTTTAAAGTTGTACCTACTCTTTCTCGTTTCAGTTTTTGTTACAAGGTGGCGAAATGGTAGACCACCATTCCCAATGCTTTAGAATTCTTGGTGAGTCTAAAAGACTTCGCTAGGTGAATCGAAAAATCGGTTTAAAAAATTCCATGAATTGAGTAAAATTGAATGAATTTAGAAGAATCCAAGTGAATTAAAAATAAAGAGAATTCATATGAACTTTCAAGAATTCAGGATAAATTAATAAGAATTCATCGTTAATTGCAAGACAATTCAAAACAAATAAAAAACATTTTAATTCCAAAACATTCCACTGATTTCAGTCAAATTGGACTGTACTTAGGGGAGTGTTGCCATAATAAATATAAATATAATATAAATAAAAATAATATAAATAAAACAATTTTTTAATGTAACTCTAAATGCTTTTTCAATATATTTTTGGTCATAGGTACAAAAGTTTAAGTTACCTAATGTAAGTGCTAAGTGAAATTCACCAATTAAAATTTTTTTCCAATACCATAAAAAATGAAAAATAATAAAACTAAGAATTTAACACAGAAATGTAAAATAACTATCTATTTGCTAAAAGTTTTTAAACCCTTTATTTCAAGTTGAAATCAAATTCCGAGAATTGAGAACAAAAAAATAAGTATAGTCAGTTTGTTCTTAAATTTATATAGATATAATTTTTATAAGATTCTTGAAATGACTAAAAAAAAAATATTTTTGAATATTTCAGATGACAAATTATAAGGAAAAATTTGAGTCTTTTTAAAAGATTTTCAGGACTTATAGAAGTTCAGAAAAAATCAAAAAATATTTTATAAATTTTCGAAAATGTTACAAAGTTTTTTAATATTTCTAATCTATTTAAAACTATTCAAGGGAACCTTATAATGTTCCAAATTTTCCCAGGAATTTTAGGAAAATTTTTTCATTCTCATGAAGCCTTTCGAAATTCTTTTAAAGCTCATAAAGTTTATTTTTGAAATCTTTAAAAATCTAAATTTCCAAAAATCTTCTAATGTTTAAAATTCATTTGGAATCTCTTCAATTCTATTAAATATTTCTTGAATTTAATCGATTTTTTTATTTTTTTTTATTTATTAATCTTACCAAATTGAAATATTTGGCTTTAAAATCTTCTACACACTTTTTAAAAATTATAGAAAATCATTTAAAAAGTTTGGTGATTTTTTTCCTTCAATTTTATCTTAGAATGAATTACAAAACAATCATTTCAAATTTTCCCATTAATCTTTTTTGTCATCCTCTTAACATTCTGTAAAATTCAGTTAACATAAAAAAATTTTAATCCTAGAAAACTATAAAAATGGTCTCAATGTCGTCCATATTCTCTTGTCACATATTTTTGAAATATTCAAAACATAGAATTATTCTTTTTAAATAAAAGCCAAAAAATTAAAAATTTGGCCAGAAATCTTTTTAAAAAATTCAATCACCTCAAACCTTTCATAATTATTAAAAAGCTTCAAATTTCTTTTTTTCGAATTCTTTAAAAGAAGTTCTTGCCCATAATTTAATTTTTCTTATCTCTTTAAAAATACAAGAAAGTTTACAAATTATAGTGTAGCAGATAAATGTTAAGGAAATAATTATTTCCCATTATTAAACAAGCATTTAAAATTTAAATTTTCCCTTTTATCAATAATGTTTACAAGCATTTCAAAATAAATGCCATGATGAAGTAAAATTATTTATTTAGATATTTTGATATACAAAATTGATGGTGCATGAAATTCATAAAGTAAAATTGTTACGTAATCGGGTCACAAGTAACTAAGAAAAAGTTACGTTTTGAAACGGCAATGATAACTAGTTCCTTTTAAAAAGTAACTGACCCATCAATGGTGATAGAATATCGTTAAAAATATGTTAATAATCATATTAGTAGAAACAAGTTGTAGGAAAATATATTTTCTCGAATTTCAATTACCTGTTGTGCCCCGTGATGTATGTTCGCTGATTTTCAAATTCATTCTCATCGAGTTCTAGGAACTCAGAGAGACTCGGTTTTGTTCTCTTAGGCCGGCAGACTAAAATGTTAGTTACACTAGTACGTCTAGTTGGTCCAGTCCTTGAAAAAGCGACTCCAGAAGGTTGTGAGATCAATTCGTGAGGACTTCCAGCATACGATCCATCGTAGCAGTCATTTATCGCGACGTCTATTCGTGCTCCTTGAGGTATTGGCTAAAAATTCATTAACGTAAAGAGTGTACTTGAAGAATTTCAAATAATAAGATAAATAGATAAGTCTTTACTTCTTTGATTCTTAAATGTATGGATAAATATCAAATTTTTCAGAAGTTGATAACTGATTCTACGATAATAATAAAAAAAAACCTACCACATAAGTGAACGTGAATCTCGAATGGCAAAGCTTCAAATGTTTTAAAAGAGAGTATAGTTTGCTGCAGTCTAAAGAGCACCACGGACAATGAAGATCTTCGCAGGCCTCAGTTTGTTGTCGGCTGTTATTATTGTACAAAAACTGGTAAACAATTTGTTGCGATCCACTAGAAGTATCCATCTTTTCATTAGTCATGGAAACCTTCGAAGGAGTAAGAGGACTAGGCGCTGCTAGGGCTAGATTATTATTGTTATTGCTACTGCTATTATTATTATGATTTGTAGAACAATCTGAAAAATAAAAAAAAAACATTATTAAAAAGAACAATATTGAAAAGCTTTGTTTTTAACTTTCAAACGAAGAATTTTTATATCCGTCGCAAGGTGGGTATATATTATAAATTTTAACGTGGTCAAATCCAAAGAATTCATGGGTAAATAGCTTCTGATCATTTTTTTCCCTATTTATTTCATTTCTTCAGATACTCAAAGATAATTAATTTCTATTCGGTTCTCTTTTTAGAAATACAACAGAACTACATTCGCATTTCTTTAAATGATTTCAATTTTAAGTTTGAATTAATGCTACTTGAACTAATCAAAATTTTGATACTTATAAGCTTTCAAATCAATACTCTAAATTATTATCTAACTCAAATTATAACTTAAATTTTTATATTCTAATAATAATAATAGTTTTATCATTTTCCCCGCGCTGTTAAAAAATACTAATTATTACAGGGTGTCTACCTAAATTCTGGAAAAAAATTCCCTAACAAATCCAGGGTTTTCAGGTATCTCAAGTTTTTTCCAGGTATATTTTTTAAAGTAAGGAGCCGTTAAAATATTTTGCAGTTTTTTAAACAATCGACTCTAAATATGGATACATTTTCGCGACTTTATTATAAATAATGTTTTTTTTTCAGTTTCTAGGAATTAAATTAATATTTTTTATTTAGAAAGCTTTGACAAATAATATTAAAAGATGTTCTTAAATATATTAGCACGATCTATTAATTATGTAACTAAATAATACTAAAAACATAATGAATCATTTCTTGAATTAGTCTCTAAAGTTCATGAATTTAAATAATAACCCAAAAAAAATTTTTTTCGTCTTTTTATACTTAAAATTCAGTGCATATTTCGGTAAAAATGTGGGTAATATATTAAATTAAATTTAAACCGCGTCAAAATCCTAAATTTTGAAATAAAAATATTGTATTTTCAATCAAAAAGATTGATTTTATACTCAAAAATATGAATTTTTAAGAAAAACATGAATAATTGTCAACCAAATAGTCCAAGTTTTAACTAAAAAAGATCAATTTTTAATCAAATAGTTTAATTTTGTAACAGAAAATATAAGTTTTCATTTGAAAATGAAAGTTAAATTTTTATTTAAAGAAATTAATTTTCCACCAAAAAGACAAAGAAATTTCAATCCAAAGTGAAGAATTTTCAAAAAAAAAATATGAATGCTCAACTGGAATACATGAATTTTTTAAATTAAAAGATAAATTTTCGAAAAAAATAAACGAATTCTCAAATAAGAAAGACAATTTTTCAACGAAATAGTTTAATTTTGAACTAAAAAGATCAATTTTCAATTAGATTAATTTTCTACCAAAAAAAAAGTCAATTTTTTAAACAATATACATGAGTTTTTATAGAAATAGTTGAATTCTCAATTAAAGAAGACAACTTTTCAACGCAATACTTGAATTTTGAACTAAAAAAAGATCAAGTTGAATATTAAGTTAGAAAAGATAAATTTTCAATCAGAGATGAATTCTCAAACAAGAAGATTAATTTCTACAAAAAGGGTGGGTGTCAAAAAAATACATAAATGTTCAACTAAAACTGGGGATCAAATTTCAATTGAAAAAAATTGATTTTTAACCAAAGGAGATTAATTTTAAAACCAATAAGAAGAATTTAAAAAAAATTCATTTTAAAACAAAATGATGAATTTTCAACCCATAATATGAATTTTCAACTAAGATAATGTATCTTTGACTAAAATAATTGATTTTTTAAACAAATAGATGAATTTCTACGAAGAAGACCAAATTTTCAACTAAAAAAATACAACTTTTCAACCAAAAAGATGAATTTTGAATCAACAAGATTAATCGACTAATCGTTTAAAATCACTGGAATTTTTGAAATCTTACAAAAAAAATTTGATATCGTTTAAAATATTTGAAATGTTTTTAAATCTTTGAAATAGGTTTTACTGCACCGTTGTTGAAATCTGCTGAGTCCTTGGAAGCTTTGAAATCTACGAAAACTTTGTGACCTTTTTTTAAATCTTTATAAAAGCTTTGAAATATTGTTGAAATGTTTCTTTAATCTTTTTTCGTGAAATCTTTTCTGTTCGTTTGAAATTATTAAAATCTTTTCAAATCTTCTCAAATTTGTTGAAACTTTGTGAAATCATCAAAAATCTTTTAAATGTTTTGAAACCTTTGAAATCTGGTGTACTCTACCCTCGTTGGAATCTTTGAAATTCTTGAAATGTTTTGAAATCCTTAAGAATTCTTTACAATATTTGAGAAATCTTTCGGGAATCTTTTGTAATCGTTTGAAATCTTGTCAAACATTTTTAAATCGTTTAAAATATTTGAAATGGTTTGAAATACTTGAAATCTGGTGTACTGCGCCCTTATTGAAATCTTTGAAATTCTTGTATTGTTTTGAAATCTTTATGAATGTTTTAGGAAATCTTTGAAATTTTCGTGAAATCTTTTGACATCTCCTAAAAATTTTTGAAGTTATTCATAAACCGAGTGGTCAACCCCTCGAAAAAGCCGTGGTATGGCCACGGCGTATTCTAACTCTGAAACTAAACTGATATCGAAATTTTAAACTAATAATTTTTATAATTTTTTAAATTGAACACCTCAACAAAAAAAGCCTTAAAATATCTTTAATTATTACAGGTTTTCAAGGTTTTCAAGGTCACTAGAAACTCTGTTTATGAATTGAACTGGTGTATTTTCAGTTCAGAATTCATTTTTGGTTTAAAATGCAACTTCTTTGTTAAAGAATCATTTATTTGGTTGTACATTCATCATTTTTAGTTGGAAAGTGATCTGTAATTGAAAATGTACCTATTTTGTATTTAAAATTAAAATACTTTACTTTTATCGAAATATCAACTTTCAGTATTTTAAATTATAACCCAGCTTAACCCTTAAACGGCCAAAACGCCACTACCGGGACACTGCTTTTCAACGGCCAATAACTAAGACTATTCGACACTATAAAAAATTGAGACACATATATTTTTATTGCTTAAGATCTCCTCTTTCCGAAGGGGCCAATGAAATTCCTTAAAAAATTTATTTATTATCCCAAAATGCAGTTTAAACAAAAAAAAAACGTGATTTTTCGTGCCTATTTTTTTTTTGTGAACCATTTTCCAAAGCTTTTCGAG
>NC_046658.1:83843658-83869423 GCF_010883055.1 Belonocnema kinseyi | reverse complement strand
GACTCGAAAAGCTTTGGAAAATGGTTCACAAAAAAAAAAATAGGCACGAAAAATCACGTTTTTTTTGTTTAAACTGCATTTTGGGATAATAAATAAATTTTTAAAGGAATTTCATTGGCACCTTCGGAAAGAGGAGATCTTAAGCAATAAAAATATATGTGTCTCAATTTTTTATAGTGTCGAATAGTTATTGGCCGTTGAAAAGCAGTGTCCCGGTAGTGGCGTTTTGGCCGTTTAAGGGTTAAATTAAATTAAAACTTTATATTATATTTATTTTTAATGTTGAAAATTCCAAACACTTTCATTTTGCCGGCGATGTTAAAAAGCCTAATACCTAATTATTTTTTTTAAGACAAACTTAGAAATTAAATTCAGAATAAATGAAAATTTAAATTCCTCTTTAAGGTCTAACATTCAAATTCAATTACGAAAGTCTTAGCAATTAAAAACAGTATTAATTAAAGTCCGATCTCACAGAGGACTCCTGGTTTCCTCGTGGATTTTAATTTGTTGAAAAATTGGTATTGCATTAAAAAGGGTGCTGAAATAGCACCAAACATTGAAAAGAAAGGGGGGAGGGGTTTGGAGTTTGCTTACTTTTTCTTTCCTCTTTTTCACTTTTTAATCGAAAGAAAATTTTCAACAATTTGGTCGCTCTAACTTAAATTTTAAATTACATTTGTACAGTCATTATTTTTTATTATGTTCTTTTCTTAGTAGTATAAAAAAAAGTATGTTAATGTTCTGAAATACTGACTGTAAATAAATCTCAAAATTATAAATATCATCGTAGTTTGAAAACCGTCCATGATTTATTTACGCTCAGCCTCAATCATTATCAACCTGATAGTTCTTGCACTCGACTTATCTTTACAGAATACTTTTTTTTCATAAGTTTTAAAATCCATTTTAAATAATCGTTTATGAATTATTATTCTACATTCAAAATTGCGTGAAAAATGATTATAAAAAAATTAGATAAATTGCGTTTTATGGAGGCTCTTGCACAGCAGAAAAATGTTTCTTGTCATGACGGTTATTAAAGGATTTTTGCACTTGACTTTTCTTTATTTTGTTTGACTACTTTTGGAGAGTTTTTTAACATTTTAAATATGTAATGAAAAAAACATCGAGCCATTTTTCAAATAAGTGGAATTCAATTCTTTGTTTTACATATTTTAAATGACTGCTTAATAGGTGTTATTCCGTAATCAAAACTGATAGTTTTAAAAAGATTTAAATATTTAAAGAAAAAAAGTATCGAGCCCTGTTTGAAATAAGTAAAGTTAAATTCTTTGTTTTACAGGTTCTAATTATTTTTTGGAAAGTGTTATTTCACATTAAAAACTGAATGAAAAATTGTATTGTAAAAAAATGTAATAAATTGAAAACCGTGTGATGGTGTTTTGTGGAGGTTTCTGTGTAGCAGAAAATGGTATTTTGCTATTAAATCATTCTTACACTAAAATTTTCTTTATTGTTTATTTTTTTAATAAATTTAACCGTTTTAAATATTTAAATAGAAAAAATGTACAAAGCCTTTTTTTAAATAAGTGAAATAAATTTTTTTTTACAAAAATCTGTCTCACACACAAAAAAAACATGTCAAAAATTCATTCTGTGATCAGAAAGATGCTTTTTCTAAAGTAATATTGAGGTAAACAACTATTAGGTTCAAGATGGTTGAAAGGCTTGCCTTACTTAAATTAGAGAATTGATAAGAAAAACTAAACTCACGGTTTCCAGGTCGATTTTCTTTGTTATCTCCATTAGGCAGTGGATTTACTGGTGCAGGTCTGTCAACTAAACCATTGCTTGGTTCCATGGTCCAACTCAATCTAAATTTAAGTGTCGGTCCTCGGGTAAAAACGTCGAAAGGACTGCAGTCTTTAATATCCGGTATCGCCTCCCAAGAGCTATGCTTCTTAGGACTGGACCTCACGTTGGTTTGCACTTCTTGCAAACCTAATTCGTAATCTCCATCTGTCAAAAGACAGCGGTTGTGTTTGTCATATACTACAAGTTCCGAACCATACAATTTCACTTCTTCACTACCGATTTTAACAGCACCGGTGGCAGTTTTGCGACGCTTTTGTGCTGGCTCTGAAACTGAACAACAAAATTTGTTTAATTCTTCATTTTTTTCAACCTTTTAAACTAAAATTGTTCAAATTTTAACAGGGTGGCCATTTTTATCACATACACAATTCCCGGTCATTTCCTGGTTAGAAAATTCTTTTTATTGGTCAATTCAATGAAACAATTCGAACTTTAAAACTAAAAATATTTCCATTTGTTGTAATGAGAACTGAGTTGCATATCATTTTAGGCAATTTTAAACAAGACATATTGAAAATTGAACGTTTACATTTTTGCTATAAACTGGACACTTCTTAATTTAAAAGTTATTTTAATTTTAAATACTTTAAAAATCTCTGAAAAACTTCAAAATTTTATTTTAAAATCTGGAAACATCTACATGTCGTTTTACATTTATTCAGATTTTAAATTATTTAAAAATTTTTTCAGAACTTAGAAACATCTTTCAAAATGAATCGGATTCTTCCTAAAATGTCTTTTTTAAATCCTGTAAAATTAAAAATATTTCCTTAATTTCTTCCAGGTTCACTTCTGACATTGAGCTGCCGGATTGAATAAGGGCACATACATTTTTCGACGTGAGCGCAAAATTCACCCTGACAGGACAAGAAGAATTCTAAAAATATGTGTCCTTATTCGATCCGGCAACTCAATTTTGGAAGTCTTTTTAAATCTCTTTAAATATTCTCTTAAGATTAATTTTCGTTAATTTTTCAAGATAAAAAGTCATTTTAATTTTCCTAGGAATCGTAGGAAATTTTTTTTTATACTCTTTTAAACACTTTTATCATTCTTAACGAAATTATAAATTTTTGTACGAAATCTGCAACAATCTATATTTTGTCTCAAATTAGGCCTTGGGCTATTTGTGCCGAAATTTCGGTATAAATAGATGGATTTTGTCGGTATACATAGACACTTCATTTAAATTATTTGACAATTTTACTTGAAAATTACATTTTTTCAAGTATAACAATTACAATGTTAACGTTCAGAGTTTAGTTTTTAATATTTCGTTTATAATTCATGATTTTACGTGAACAAAAAAATATTTCTAAAATTAGGAAATTTTTCTTTTTCTTAATTAAAAAATTTCAAATTTTTAATTTTAAATCAAAACAATATTTTTAATTTAATAACAGCTGTTAATTATTTCATTTTAAAGTTATTTCAAAATTGAAAATAGTTTATAAAGTTTAAATTGAACGTATTCATTTGTTTAACTACTAAGACTTTCTAATTGAAACAGTTCAATTTTTAACGTTAAAATCTGAAAAATCTTAAGCTTTGAATTGATTCCGAATCCTCTTGTAAAATCAACTATTATTCATTTGTTAATCCCTAATATACAGTTTAATTTTTAAAATTAATATAAATTATATTTGTTTGATTATCTGAAAAGGTTGTTTTATCCAAAATTGTCGATTTCAAATCCCACTAATATTTAATTTTTTAAGTCTATAAAGCTGCATTTTAAAATTCTTTAAATAAAAAATGTACGTTCAAAAACTAAAATCCAAATTGAAAAATTTGTAAGTGAAAGATTTCCGAATTACTCATTGTAACACTGATTATGTTAAAAACTGTTGAATTCAAACTTGCACAGATATTTTTTCTAAAAATTTGTAAAATTCCCAGTCAAAAAATTAAATAATTGTCATTTCCCGGACCAGCAGCAACCCTGTATTTAAGTACTCATCATTCATTTTCAAATTTCACAAATCATAGCGATTTAAATTTGAACTCAAAACATTTCCGAATCAAAATTTTTTTAATTTTGAAAGTTCTTAATTCAATATTGTTTAAATTTTTTAATAATTTCAATTTGGAATTGTGTACAATTTGGATTGCCTTCATTGTAAATATTAAACAATTTTAATTAGGCAATTTCAAGGATAACAGCAGTTCAGCAGTGCGATTTTAGTTTAAAAAAACAGGGATTAAAAGGATATTTCACTTATTATTAAAAACTTTTTATATCATACGGGTGTCTCGTTAATATTAAACAAAAGTGCCTTTTAAAAGTATCAGCTTTGCTT
The DNA here is from genome assembly GCF_010883055.1 of Belonocnema kinseyi. Lineage (NCBI taxonomy): Eukaryota > Metazoa > Arthropoda > Insecta > Hymenoptera > Cynipidae > Belonocnema > Belonocnema kinseyi. Next base: position 83,865,284 of record NC_046658.1, on the reverse strand, counting down.
CAGCAAGTTTTCTAGTCATCTTTGTGATTCAAATTTATTTTTTAGCTAACGTTGAAAAATCTGTTGAACAATTCAGCACATCAGAACAGAACTGACTTGTTTAAAGTATTCTGATGAGTAAGCTAGAAAGAAATAATTTAATAAAAAACAACAATGACTATTGAAGAAATTAATTTCTCTATATTTATTTCCTTAGACGTTTAATTTTGTTTCTCATGTATTTTTATTAGCTGAAAGCTCTCACATAATTAAAATATTTTTTAATGTTGGCTAAAAAAAGATTATAATAAAAAAAAACGGAAATTATAAAAAATTATTATATATGAAAAAACAAAATTACGAAGATATTTTCTTTTTAAATACGTAGTTTTCTAAAATTTTAAATAAATTATTTAATAATCAACTCAAAATTAATTGCACTTTATTAGAGGCTCCTAGTATACATTACTTTTTCCATATTATTTTCAACTTCAGCAATTTTGAATGATGGCAAAAACCAGATAACCAACAAAATAAACATTTCTTAGGGGAGCGAAAAAGCGTTCGATAAAATCGTATATTGCTAAAAAGAGGCCAACAAATTTGGATTAAAGATAGTTATCCAGGTACGAGATAATTGGCGGGGAAGCTGACAATCTAAAATTTTAGCACTAAAATTTTATTAATTAACAACAAAATTATGTATAACAAATGGGATTTCACAAAAATCCTTTTAACACAATATATATTTGACTTTTGAAGAATTTTTTTACAATAAGCCAATATTAAAAAAAATTATGGTTATTTAGTTCTGTACTGCCACTCTTTTAACGAACAACATGCTATATATTCTCTGATGAGACATTTTACGTAATTTAAAAGAACCTAATAAGAATATCTTAACAATGTTTGGTTAAAAGTCAATTTTTATTGCTAGAAAAGTCAGGGTAGTCACTATTTTTCAAATTTTCGTCTCCCGGAAAATATTCCTAATTCCTCCCGGCTAAGAAAAAAATTAACTCTCTTTACGAAACCCACAGTTTTTCATATACGTGATCCATTACGGAAATCGATAATCATCAGCAAACCCTCTTGCAAGAAATCGATTGACTTTGAATTCAATAAGTAGGATAAGGAACTTTTCGTGTCTGATAATAAAAAATTCAGGCATGCGTTTCATTACACGCTAGAAGTAATTTCACGCGTGTCAGTCGCGTATTCATGTCTCTGGATTTTTATTTCCTAACATAAAAAATATGCAAATTTAAAAATTCATTATAAAACCAATTTTTAATATTATGTTTTAAGTGTTTTTAAACAATAATTAATAATTTCGAATGAAAAGTTTCTGAAATTAAATATACATATTGAATGATTGTGGACCATTTAAAAAGAAAAAGGAGTTGAATTGTATAATTTCTAAATCACAGCCCTGCAAAGAAAACAATTTTATTTTGAATTGAAGAATCACGCAATTGAATGATTTCAGATTAAAAATTTTGAAAATCACACAATGTCGAAGCCTTAGAAATTGAATATTTTATGACCAGGTCACTTAAAATTCATAGGAATTGAAATTATATTATTGATTATTAAAAGCATTCAAAATTAATTAAAAATTGAAAACTTTTGAATTTGAACAATTCTAAATTCAATGTTGTTAATATTTGACCATTTAATATGGAACACTAAATTTACTTTTTGAAAGTCAAAGCTTCTGAAATTTAAAATTCTTATTACAAGAAGAAATTATAATTTAACATTAAATCTGATTAGTCAAATTCTTATAAAATCAAAAAATGAATTGAATTACACTAAAGTAAAAAAATTTCAAACTAAACAGTAATTTTAAATGGGAAAACAAAAAATTCTAATATTAAAACTGTTTTTTATGATTAAGCCCTTTAAAATTTAAATTATTTGAAGTAAATTTAAGTCAATTAAAATTTTAACCATTTAATATTTCCAAAATTATTCATTTAATGCTGTATCTATTTTAGTTACATAATTTTTTTTATTTGAAAAATAATTTTTAATTTTTTAATTTCAAATCTTCATTTAGAATTATTATTCACTCTTCAAATTTTCCAATAAAATATTTTTCAATCTGAAATGACTTGGTTTAAATCTTCAACTAAAGATTTGAAAATGTTAATTACATTGAAAATTAACATAAATAATACACAAAAAGTTTGCTGTAATATCATTCCATATTTTAAAACTGTACAATTTTAAGCTTTGTAATTCGAAATTGCTTTATATTTACATATGAAATTATTAAATTCAAAACTGACTATTAAGATTTTTAACATGAAATTTTAGAATATTTATTAACTGAATGGACCTGTCAATTTTAATAATTATTTTAATTTAAAACTTCAATATTATGAAATTTTTTATTTGAAACCTCGAAGAATATAAAAATTAAGTTAATAAGGAACTTTAGTTTCAAGGCCTCAAAGATTAAATTATTTTAGAATTGCGCATTCAAAGCCCTAACTTTGAATTAAAATTATAGAATTTTTAAAGAAGACAAATATATTATTAATAAGTATCATGTTCATTTACTATAAAGTAAAACTCAAAATGACTGAATATATTTTGTTACTAAAAAATGTGATTTCTGCACACACAAAAAAACACTGTCATTTTCAACGTTTAAAATTTTTTTAAATTAAAGTAATGTGAGAAATATTGTGAAACTTTGACGTTTAATTATTCTAAATACACTAAAAATGATTTGCTTTCTAGTCGAAAACTTTCAAGAATTACAAAACGCCCGAATTTTTGGTTGAGAATTAATCTTCTCTGGCAAGAAATTTTATTATCTGGTTGAAATTCAACTATTTTGGTAGAAAATTCCAATGTTTTATAGAAAATTGATCTTTTTGACAGGAAAATTCAACAATTTTGTGAAATTTTGTTCTTTCTTCATTGACAAATATTTTTTGGATGAAAAATGAACTATTTGGTTGAAAATCCGTCATTTTTCCTTTCAAAATTTATCTTTTTTGTATAAAACTCATCTTTTTTCGTTAAAAGTAAAACTGATTGTTTGAAAATTACTCGGTTTTGGTTGACAATTCAACTATTTTATTAATTCAATTGAACGTTTGTGATCTAATATAAAGTTTTTTTTAATTCATCTAATTTGTTGAAAATTAAATATTTGTATGGGAACTATGATTATTCAAAATAGTTTTAAATTGAATTTAATACACTCTAAAAATTAATTTTATTTTTAAAAAAATATATTCCCCTATTTTTCGCCAAAAAAATCTCCTTTCCCCTGTTATTAGAGATTTTTGGCATGATTTTCTACTACAAAGTTGATTAATCTTTCAGGTTTAATTTCTCGATTGAATCGTCAACGATTTCTTCGCTGCCGACAATGCCCTTGAAATCTACCAAAGCAGTGAATAAATTATACGAGAAACATTTGAAATTGGTTTCATCAAAAAGAATCTCTTTCAAAGCGTCTTTGTTTTTTAATGGCTTAAATTTCTGTTCATAATTCATACAAAATTATTCGCAAGCTTGTAAAAAAAGAGGTGAAAGTTCTCGATTTAAGGCGTTACATTGGATTTTTCAAATTTAAGGGAAAAAAGAGGATGGACTGTGATTCCTGTAATTTAGAATGATACAATCCTACGATATTGTTTCATGAGCGCTTTAAATAAAATGAATTTCACGATAATCCTTTAGTGATTAGCTTTTAATAAAAAGTTGCGTAACTGTTAAATCGAAATGAACAATGAGCGCTTCATTAATTGCAATTGTAGATTTGAGAACAAAAATACAATCAATTTAAAAAAAAATCCCCGGCTGCTCTGATCACTGGACACCCTGAGATATAATTTAAAAAATGTAAGCTCTTTGATTTGATGAAACTTACCGTCTAAATCACAGTTATGCATAAGGCAGCCATTGTTGGACATGCAGTAGACTCTGAGCAAAAGCATGTAAGTCTTTGCTAAATGGCCATTATTTAAGCTAAATGATTCATTTGGTATGGAAATAGTAGGTGCTTTTGGTGGAGGTTGGTTCTCCGAAGGATTGATCGGCACCTCGCTTGTTCCAACAGAAACCTAATAAATGTGATAAAAATCTTGAGCATCCATGCGATTGACAATGTAATCGGTATTTAATCGTACCTACCTGCATGATTGGTGAACTAACGTCTTTTCGCTTTTTATGGCAAATTTTTAACAGCAAGGTCTCAACCTTTACAGGATCCTGAGGCACCTCCACTGTAATCATTATCGAATTCGATAAACATCTCGTTGAATATACTCCAAACTATATTTGGAGTTAAACGAGAAGTATTGAGAATACTCACATTTTTTATCGTAAAATCCTAAAAACGTTAGTGTCATGTAACCCCTGATTCCAGGATTCTGTTGTTGCTCATTTTTAATCACTAACTTTTCTAAAATAGAGTTGATTCTAAATCCTCGACGCGACTTATGCGTTCTAGACATTCGCTGTCTCATGTAAGACAGATTTCTATAGAGAAATATCGGCTGAAAGTAAAAAGTTTGCAGATGTAGATATTTTGCACTGAAAAGTCGAGTTTAAACTCGCATTCCGAATTTATTATTGAAGAGAATATATCAACTGATAGGATGTACAAATTTACAATATATATACCTTTCAAAACATTATTTATTTCAAAAAGACTAATACAACTTTGGTGGATTTCAAACACATAAGATTTAACCAAGGTGGCCGCTAAACTTCATTTTCAAAATTCCCTGACTAATTTTTTATTTTTCCTGCCCCAAAAAGTGATCAAAAGTGAATAATTTCTCACTCAAAAATCGACTAAAATTAACTAATTTGTGACTAATGTTCTTTTGAATTTAAAAGAAGTCAAAAGAATTCGATTCATAAAGATTTTAGTATAATTGAACTGAATTTAGGGGAGTTTAAAGCAAAATAAGAATTCGATTATACCCATAAAAATCTTAGGTGAATTGAAAACAATTAAAAATGCATTGATTTCAGTAACTTTGAAATGAGTGTAGAAAAATTCCAGGCAATTCAAAAGAATTTAATGAAATGCCCAAGAAATCAAGGTGCGTTTAAAAGATTCCAAGATGACTTGAACACATTTTTTTTTAAATTGATTGAAATAATTCCAAATGAATTGCAACAAATTTTTGAAAATCATTCTTAAATTCCATGACATTGTGTGAAATCTGACTATATTTCCTAAAGACCTGGAAAACCACACATAAATTTTTTCAAATCCATTAAAATCATGCAAATATTTTCAAATTCCTTGAACTTTAATAAAGCTCTTAAAAATGCGTTGCAATTTTTTTAAATACACTACAATATTTCAAATCCTTTGAAATCTTATAAAAAGTACTGAGATAAATTGAAAATTCCTTGGCATCTTTTCAAATACCAAAAATATTTAAAATCCTTCGAAATATTTTGATGTTCCTTGAAATTTTTTAAAGTTCTTGAAAATTCCTTGGCATTTTTAAAAATACCCTAAACTCTTGAAAATTCTTTAGAATCACTTCAAATTATTTTATTCCATTGCAATTTTTTTGGAATCTTTTTGTGAAAAAAAGATTAAAAATGCTTGTATGTTAACCCAGATTATATTCTTGGCTGTTACTTAAAGTTATTAAAGTTACTTCATTTTTTTTCAAAATCCTTGAACAACCAAATACCCCAACTTTCCCCAGATTTTCAGGTCTTCCCTTACCTGCGGCCACCATAGTTTAACAAACAATAAAAATTAAATACATTAAAATGCAGAATCAGTTTTTTTTTATTTATCTCCAAAAGAATATCAGAATAACAATATTGGAAAAATACACACATGTAAATCTAATCATGCTTCAAACAGAATTATAACAATTTTGTAAGTAATTATTATAATACTAATACATAGTTTTTTTCGATTTTATTCCAAACAATCCAAAACCAGATTTTTTGGATTTTTTAAATGAAATTATGAAGACTATTCGAAACGAGCTACTTTCAAATCTGTTCCTCTGTAGCCCATGATTTAGACTTCACGCAATTTCTTTACATAAAAAATATACGATTTTTTAAAACCAATTGATTTAAGAGTTCGCTTTCTCAATTTTATATTTCGCAATTTTCGGGTTCTCAATTTTTAAAAAGTATTATAAATCCCTCGTTTCCTATTCTAGCATTTTACTACTTTCAGAAACTAAATAGATTTTTAAATAAATTAATAAATACTATATTCCATGCGTTAATTGAACTGAAAAATCTAAAAATTCAGGAGGTACATATATACGCATGTAAAGGGGTTAACATTTTGAATACTTTAAATAAATCAAAAAATTGTTATACTACGGTGTGTAAATTACTTACCGAAATTTGATTTCTTGTCCGCAAAAATCGATAGATTTGGGTAGGTTCTGTAAAGAAAAAAATACTTACATTATTAACTAATTACTTTTTACACTTTAAAAAACTAGACAGACATCTGTGTTCTGTTTTAATTGCAAAAAAATATGACAAATGCAGTGTGTTAAGTATTCTCAGTATTACTATATATACTCGTTCATTATAACCCCATTTTCCATAGTTACAATTCTTCAAGTTTCCATAACTTTCTATTTATTAATGATAAATAACATTGATTCGTTCCACTTCTCTATGCTACTTAGTGTGAATAGCATATTCGAAGTTCTACTCAAACCTAACTATCAGTTTAAGAAATTCCAAATTTCGGAATAAAAATTGTATGGAATTTCCGAGTTTTTTAATTAAAAAAAAAAAACAATTTTGTATTTCGATCCATGATGTGGGGGGAGGAGGCACAGAATGTGAAATTACAGATGAAAATATAAATAAAATATAAACGCGAAGTAAATTAATGTAACCAAAAAAAAATCCAAATATTTTTAGTTGAAAATTAATATTTTTGTATTTAAATTTCAACTATTGCATTTTTCGTTGAGAATTCATCCTTTCTTGCTGAAAATTTAACTGCTTAGCTAAAATTTAAGCTAATTGGTTAAACATTTATTTTATTTACTAAAGATTCAACTATTTATTGAAAATTCGTTTCCTTGGTTTGAAAATGAATTTTTTACTGGAAACTTAACTATTTCATTACTTGGGTCTGTTTATAAAGCAGCTTAGCTGAACCTCAGCCTTTTATGTCCACTATTCTATCTCTGTCTGTAATCTAATGTACATATTTAGTGGAATATAATAAACATCTATTATAGACTGAAAAACCTTTCTTGGTTGAAAATTCATCTTCATGATTTCAAAATTTATCTCTTTTGGTAGAAAATGAAGCTTCTTTGGCTTAAGATTTAATGGTTTAGTTGCAACTTAATCTTTTTCGGTTGATGATTCAACTAATAACATAACATTTTTGGTTAAGAATTGATCCTTCTTGATTAAAAATTGTATTACTCGGATGAAAGTTAAACTTTTTTGTTCAAAAGTATATTTTTTTGCAGAAGATTCATAATTTTAGTAAAAAATTTAATTATATTGTTAAAAATAAAACCATTCTGTTAAAAACTCATATTTTTTGGTCGAAAATTAACTGTTTCTTTGAAAATTAGTCTTTTTGGATAGAAAATTCTTTGTTTTAAATTCATCTTTATGGTATCAAAAATCATCTCTTTTGGTAAAAACATGATCATTTTTGGTTAAAAATGCAACTGTTTGGTTCAAAATTCTTACTTTTTGGTTCAATTTAATTGTTTTTGATTTAAAATTCAATTCTTTTTTGGTTTTAATATAAACTATTGCATTTTTCGTCGAGAACTAACCTATACTTGGTAAAGAGTTACACTCCTTTATTAAAAAAATATTTTTTGTCTGTTGAATATTCATTCTTAGACGAAAATGTATTTATATTGTTAAAAATGTAACTATTTTATTAAACACTCATTTTTTTTTAGAGAATGAATGAGTCTTCTAAAAAAATCTTTTTGGATTGAAAATTCAATTATTTGGTTGAATAATAACTGTTTCTGGTCAAAGTTTATCCTTTTTTGTTTAAAAATTCATCTTTTTTGGTGGACAAGTTTTTGGATGAAAATTCAACTGGGTTCTAAAAAATTCTTCTAGGTTTGAACATTGAACTACTTGATGTAAAATGCTACTGTTTGTGGTTTAAGTTTAATCTTTTTTATTCGAATATTCAATCCTTTGGTTACAAATATATCTTTATGGGTAAAAAAAAAAATTAATTGTAAATGAAACAATTTGGCCTAAAAATATTTTGTTTGTTGAAAATTCACCTGTTTTATTTTATAAATAGTATTTTTTCGTTGAAAATTGATCTTAACGAGTCTAAAAGGTACCTCCTTTCTAAAAAAATCTACTCTTTAGCTTTAACACTTAACTCTTTCGCTGACAAATCATCTCTTTTGGCAGAAAATTAAACATTTTTTGTCGAAAATTCAACTATTTTGCTGGAAGTGTAATAAATTTAGACTTGAAATCTTCAACGTTTCATACTGAATTCAAAATGACACCTATCCATTATTTTTATTTAAAAAGAATCAATTCCACTAATGTTCGCATAGATTCGTGAAAACTCACGTCTGTTAATATATTATGTTTATATGTTTTATTTTAGGCGTTTATCAAAGTAAATCCAAGAAAAAATTTTTAATTAAAAAAGGGGCATGATAAAAAAAAGGTGTTATGATCTATGACAAAGAAGGGGAGGGGTGGAAAATATTTAAAATACACAAAAAAAAATGAAATATTTTTAATCGGAAGACTGGAAAAATGAAAGTTTTGTTATTTAAGGCAGCCAAAAATAAAAAACTTCCGAAAGCAAGATGAAAACTGATGAAAGAAAATGAAAACTGATTTTAATTTTGAAAATATTTTAATATTTATTACTTTTTCTTATTAATTGTTTATTAATGTTTTACAAATTTACAATTAATGTGTAGATTCATTTAATTGACAAATTATAAAAAATAAACAAATTATAAAACATATTAAACAAGTTTTTACACAAATAAAATGATCTATCATCTTTTTAAATTACATGATTAAAATACCGTTTACTTTTCATATTTCTCATATATGATTTTTCAAGCCCATAAAATTAAGATACTCGAAAATGAAAAGAGAAACTAGTTTCGTTCTAAGCCTGTAGAGTGTGCAAGTATCGGACCTTTCTCACACAAGAAATAATTTTTCAATGCTTTAAAGTCTCCGGTTAAAAACACAAAATTTGATCCTTCTGTGATTCAGATGGGAGATGATGATTTGGTTTAGCTCGTTCGATACGAGAAGCCTGCGCAACCAAACTTGTTACGACAGTGCAGGCAAAACCGCTCTGATCCCATTTTTTAACAATATTACCAAAATTTATTTTCTACATAAAATTGAGGGAAAGCTCAATTAGTTTTTAGATAGTTGAAATAAAGTAAACACGACACATGCACTTATTCAGCTCACAATTTATAAAAAAAAATTCATTTCCTGAAGGAGTTTTTAAATTTGTTTACAAACAGAATACTTCTTATATACTCGTATAATCTGCTATTCAGCATTATTTCACTGTCAATTTCATTTATTGCGTAACCACTTTTTTAAAAATAAAATCAAGGGAAGTCTTCACCAGACAGGTGATTACTAAATTTATTCCAAATACTCCATATTATTTAGAGAAATTTTGTCAACAATGAAGTAGAAAAATAAAATAAAAATTCTCTAATTGTTCCAAAACATCATTTTACTATTATAAAAAAAATTCAATCTCTGAGCACAAATTTAAAAAATACTAACAATTCCAGAAAGAAAAACAAAGCTTTTCCCGGTAGATTTATTTCACTCGCGATGACGATCACAAAAGTGAGAGTCGTCTAAAATTTTGACGAGACCATAATTTCGCGGGAATGCTCCGGAAAACATTTTTATGCATTTCAAAGCACGAAAAAGGTAAATAATAGGGAGTTTAAAGTGGTAAGCTTACATTAATTATTGGGATAATAGATCACAATAATTATGACAGGTGTCGGCGGGATTTGAAGAAAGAAGGGAGGTAGGTGACCCCACGCACGCCAAAGCCACCGAACTTTTACAGTTGATAGGGGTTATGTTTAGAGCTATCCGAACTCTGATAACATTAGATTAATAGAATATAAAGGAGATATCGAGAATGTTATCTTTTACTTTAAATTCCTAAATTGGGAGGGAAAATTGTTGGCGGAATAAAAAGGGGACAAAAAGGCAAACTCACTTTCAAAGGCTTGCAGAAACAGCTCGTGATCCGCTTGCACCATGTCCATCCGTGGGGCTTTTTGCACTTCGGGCTCCTTCTCCCGCTTTTTCGGCGGCATTTTGCACAGATTTCCACTTAATATCGCACAAGAATTAACATCCAACACGTAAAAATATAACGACAACACCCACCCGCGCTATAAAAACTGCTGTTCCGGCGCTCGCCACCAGCAACCAGCAGACAAAAAAGCGCCCTCAAACGGTTACAAAATTAAACTCTTCGATGGCCGACCGTTGGCGGGAAATGGCGAAGCTTGAAATTAATAACGGTTTTTTTTTGTTACAATCCCTTTTTATTTATTACGAGCATTTATACAGATTGGAACCCAAGATAGAAACATATTCTCCAAACTATTACCGTTTTCCTGAGTATAGTATCTACATTGAGAACTAATTTGCGAAAATAAGGGATTTTTTAAACTCATATTATGTGTAAAAAGTCCCTTATTTTTGCAAATTAGTTTTTGATGTGAATAATATAGTCTCAAATATTTTAGAGTCTATAATTACATATTTAGAAGATGCGTGATTGCATGGCTCCATATTGTTACTTTATAAACAAATGTACATCAAATAATCGTCTTATTTAAATTTAAATTTGGTTAATATAAAAATAATTTATTTCCTGAATCTCTCCGTTCAAATAAAAAATTAAAAGAAAAAGACGGTGTCCTTCAGACCTCCGTCCTTTTTTTCGATCACCTTTTTCTTTTTACTAGTGTCACCAATAGCGCACTACGCGTACGTGTAGTTGTTTAATTGGCCGCAGCTACGTGTACCGAAATTTCAGTACGAAAAGGCGAATTTTTTCGGTACAAATAGCGGAACCTGAAAAAGTGACTATTTGTTCAGAAATTTTGGTATAAATAGACGGACTTTTACGGTACACATAGATACTGCTATTTCAATTTCAGAACAAAGATCATTTTTAATACTAAATAGAAATTTCATATGACTAGTTATTTGTTAAAAGCTTTTAAACATTTAAATTCGAGCTAAAATTAGATTCTCAGTTTTGAGAAAAAGCAAATAAGTATTATTAGTTTGTTTTCAAAGTTATAGAAATATAATAATATAAGATAATTGTAACATATGTATATAAATATAATAATATAATATAATTATAATATATACATATAAATATATATAGAATACATATATGTATATAGAATATAGTTATCTAATATAATTATTATTTCTAAGATTCTTGAAAAAATTAAAAAGATTTCTCAAGATTTCAGATATGTCGCTTAAAAGATACATATTTAGAATATTTTGAAGTTTGGAAGAAATTAAAAAAGATTTGATGAATTTTCGAAAATCTTTTCCAGTTTTAAAATATTTTTGATTTCTTAAAAATTTCCTAAACGTCTTTCAGACTAACTCGAATTTGTCTTAAAATTTCGAACATGATTTTCAAAATTGGTTGAAAATGATTTTTTCGCATCATTTTCTTGAAACGTTTTTAAGCTTTTGCAAAATTGAAATCGAAATCAGGATTTTTCAAAATCATTTGAAATGGTTTGAAATCTTTATCAACTTTTTTTTGGAATCCATTTTTTTTTATTAATAAAAATCATTTAAAGTTTTTCCATTCGTCTTAAGAAAAAATGTATACAAATTCTCGAAACTTGCACAAATTTAAAAAAGCTTTCCATATATTTTTAATTATTCCAAAATTTACATTTTGTTTTGTTTTTTATTCTTTTCAAATAATTTTTTTAAAACCTTGTGATGTATTGTTCTATAAACAGCTTTTAAATTATGTTCGAAACCTTCAAAAATATACAATTTGTTAACAAAAAATTTAATATTTTCACATTTTTAACTATTTTTTTTAGCTTTTTGAAACAAAAAATGTTCTAAATATATTTTTAAATAATCCGAATTTTTCCTAAGACTTTAAAAAAGTTAAATAATATAAAAAAATTGCTTGGAAATCTTCTGAATTCCTTTTTGACCATTTTGGAAATCTTCTGAATTGTTCTGAAATCTTTCTAGATATGCTCTGAAAGTTAACTTTTTTAAATAAAAAAATCATTTGAAACTTTCCGCGGAATCTTAAGAAAAACACTTTATTCCCGAAAGCTTTGTAAATTCTTGAAAAAGTTTCAATTTTTTCGAAATCTTTCTTAAATCTACATTTTGTTTTAAATTAAAAACATTGTTTTTTAATATGTTTTAATCTTCTTTAAAACCCTAAATCTTCTAAACATCTTTTTAAATTATTCGAATTTTTCCTAAGAATTAAAAAAAATTGCATAAATAAATTGCCCTAAAATCTTCTGGTTGGTTAAACTATGGTTAAACTTCTAAGGAATTACAGCCATAAATTGTAACTGCAATTTTTTTCGATTTGTTTTTAAAGGAGGTTCTCCAAACACCTACGGCTTTGACAATTACATTCTTATTACGTAACTCGCGCTTCGCGCTCGATAATTTGAGCCCAATTGAAAAAGTTCATCAAGATAATTGGTAAATTCTCTTAAAATCTACTAAAAACAACGCTTTAAACTTATGGATCTCTCAAAAACCAAAGTTGAATATTTTTGAAAATGATCCAACTTTTGGAACTTTTGTCTGATTAAGAAATTTTATGAGAATAGTTTCGAAAAACATATATTTTATATCTAGCAGAAATTTAGATTGATGTTGCTTAATCTATTGAAAAACATTTTTCCCTTTTTTTGCAAATTTTCAAAATGTTGAAAATCATATAACTTCTGGAATTTTGAACAAATTCAAAAATGTCATTGGGATAATTTGCAAGTCTTTTTGACGCATACCAGAAAATTTGACAAAAGATTCTAAAACTCATAACAAAATTTTATTCAACTTTTGAAAAAGCTTTAACTTTTTGAATTTTTGATTAATTACAAAATTTAACTGACATAGTTTCTAAGTATATTTGATATCTAGTGAGGAATTTAAATTAAATTTTCTAATCTTTAAGGAAAATATTTTTTTCTGTTTTTCTAAACATTTTCAAAATTTGGAAGAGTATATAACTTTTATAATTTTCATCGAAATTCAAAATTTTATTTGGATAATTTACAGTTCTTCTACCCATCTATAAGAAAATTTGACAAAATTTTCTAAAATTTCAGGTAATCATACATGCAGACATACATACAGACAGGCAGACACCGATAAAATTGTATGATTTTCGAATTCTGTGAGTGCCGAAACGTAAGGATCCGTTAAAAACCAGAGATTGAAAATTTGGACGATTACACCACACTCTCATGAATGAGAATGTAAAAATTTTAAATCTCTCTAAAAATGCTCTCTTTTAAAATTAACTTTGAAACAAATCGTTTAAAAGTTTCTAAGGAATCGTAAGAAAAAATTGTTATTCTCGAAACCTTTCAAAAATTTTGAAAGGCTTTCATTTTTTTCCGAGAATCATAAAAAAGAATTTGTATTAAGTGTTTTCTTCAAATCTAACTATTTTTTCATCTTTTTTAAACACCTAGCCTTAGGCCTTCTTAATATCGTTTAAAATTATTAGAATTTTTCTTAAGACTTTAAAAAACTAGTTGCTTAGTTAAAAAATTGCTTTAAATTCTTTTGGATTCCGTTTTAACAATTTTGGAAATTTTTCTTTTGAGGGCCGACAAATGACTTTCAAAGATCGGAAATTCAAAATACAGCAATTGGCGGGAATATTTCAAATGATTCTTAAATTTTGAAGGTTAGAAAAATTATGTCTATTTCTATGCAAACAGTACAATCGAGCAACTCAAATCAAAATATGCTTTAATCGTTCACATTTGTAAAAATTTTCGTGTTATAAAATTATAGTAAATATAGATATATAACATATACGAGGATGAGATATACCAGATATGTGTATGCTATTTATAGGAGTAGAGGGGTAGAGGGAGTATAGAGAGAGAGACATAGAAAGACAAGAGAGGTCGTAAAATCGTAAAATCCAATATGGTGTCGGTCGTTCAGCGGTTTACGTTGGACGTCCGTATTTTGAGTTAAAATCTTCGTAATAAATCAGAGGACTTTTCAATAATTATGAAAATTAGATTAAAAGTCATTTGCTGCATATAAAAAGTGCTATGAAAGACGAACAGTACGTGTAGCAGGATCAGACGAGAGCAAAATCTAGCCTTCGTGGAAGGTTTTTCTCTGCTCTGGGTTTCGTGTCCAGATATTTTTGAGTGTGTTTTCGAAAAAGTAAGGAAAGAGGTATGGATTCTTCGGAGGGTGCCACGATGACGGATACGACGAAAGTACCTGCGACAGCGGCAACAAAGGCGAAACTCAAAGTTGGTAAAAGTAATTCGGTGGCTGACATTGCCACCTTAGATATTAAATCACGACTTAGTTTGGAAAATGCCGAGGTCTGCGATAAACCACAAACCAACGGGTTGCACCAGGTGAACGGTGTTTGCGACTCGCCCCAAAGAAACACGGAATCAACTGCCTCCGTGGATCAACCACAAGGGATGGAAACTAGTCATGTAAATTTAAATCAACCTGGTAAGATCCTTCAAGTTACCTTCGTCTTTCGAATGTCAAAGATTTATTTTGGCAAATTTCCCACCTCAAGTTAAATTAATATCTTCTTTTTTTAGTTGGCTTGATAACTTTCATGATTTTCGAAAAATATTTTCTCGTTTGTACATTAATGTATTCTGACTTCGAAGTAAATTTGTGTTGAAATGTGTTTCGTAATATCTCGTTAAAACTTATTCCTTTGTTAGAACTTATCACCAGGTATATTTTTATCAGAAAATTGTAATATTCTTCCAAATATATCTGCTTTTTTTTAAGGATCATAGATGATTTTTTGTTTGCACATAAACGTCAAAACTCATATTTGACTAGATTATTCTTAGATCAAAATATAAAATCACGAATGTTGAGGATGATCTTTGAATTTCTTTCAAACTTATTATAACTTATAATTTAAAAGGATTTCAAAGCATTTGGAATATTGCACTGATTTCAAAAAACTCCAGTGCATTTTCAATTGATTTGAAAAATTTAATAAGTTTTTAAAGAATTAACAATATTTTAGGTTATTTTAAAAGATGCTAAACTATTTTCATGAAGTATTAAAATTTTCAAGGATTTGAATGAATTAAAAAGTGTCCATACGGTTGGAAAGAATTACGGAAGATATGGAACGATTTTACAGGACCTACAAGATTTTAGAATCTTTTAAATGATTTAAACGGATTTTGAAAGCTCTCTAGGTATTTTAATACATTTTCAAATATTTCAGGAAATATCAGATTTCAGCTAGAACAAGAATTGATGGATTTCGTAGGAGTCTAAAAAATTTTCACATATTTGAACGTATTTCTAAAGATTTCAGGATATTAAAAAGTTTTTGAAAGATTTAAATATATTTTTTTTTTTAAATCCAAAGAGTTTTCAAAAACTTTAAAAAGATTCAATGGATTTCAAAAAATTGCAAAGGATTTAAAAAAACTTCAGGGTAGTTTTAGAAATCTTAAGAAAATTAAAAAAATTACATGGAATTTCAAAATATTGTAAAGGATTTGAAATATTTTAGGGCATTTAAAATAATTCTAAGAAATTTTTAATTTAAATTGCTGAAAGTTTTACAACTTTAAATTTAAAATATTCTAAATCGAAAGATTTAAAATCTAAACTCTAAGGCATAGATATTTGTAATGTTTGTAATTTAATGTTTGGCCTGATAAAATTTCAAATAATCGAAAGTGATAATAATACTCTACAATTAAAAATGGAAAAATAAAACTGCTCGGAGTTTTATGTTCATCATGTAATACAAAATATTAGTTTTTAATTGATAGAAAGAGACCAATAAAATCATAAATCAAACCTTTCAACTTTTTTAAAAAGCTTCTTTTTAAATATCTTAAAAAATTCACATTATTTTTTTAATTTGTTGAAATCTGCACGAGATTAAAATTATTTTTAAACTATTGAACTATTTTTGGAATTCATGTTTCAAAATAAAAAAGATACTACAAATTTTCCCATGAATCTTAAGCAAGAATGTTTACTTCCGCAACCTATCAAAATACATGAAAAGCATTCTTCGAATTATTCAAAAATATACATTTTGTTACAAAAATTGAAATCTTTTCAAATCTTAACTTATTTTGGATTTTTTTTTTAATTTTAAAGTTCTAAACCCGTCTAATATCTTTTTAATTGATTCGAATTTTTTCTATGGTTAAAAAAACCACATAAGAAAAAAATGGGCCTTAAAATCTAAATATCTCTTAAATTTACTTTTGAAATCTTTGTCAATTAAAAATTTTCCCAAGAATCTTAAGAAAAAAATTTTATTCTCAAAACCTTTGAAAACTGTTGAAAAACTTTTACATTTTTTCAAAGTCTTCAAAAATCTACATTTTGTTACAAATTATTTGAAATCTTGAAATTTAAATTATTTTAGAACCATTTTAAAACTAAAAGCTTCTAAATATCTTGTGAAATATGCAGTTAAGTTGTCCTACTTTTTTTCAAAAGTCTGTACAATTAAAAACATGGTTTTAATACATCCAGATTCTTTTGCGACATATTTTGACATCTGCAAATCTTAAAATTATCGGTTATCTTAAAAATGCCGGTAATTCTTTTGTTTACCGACGCCGATAACTTTTTTCACCAACGCCGGAAAAAACATAATTATTTGTGGTTCAACCACAATACATGAAAACTGGTTCTTTTAAATTTAAATCAATGCAAGAAACAAATAAAATAGGATTTTGTTCGATTAAGGAATTCATTTTATTACATTACTTCCAGTTTTATGAGAATTTAAATTTTAAAAAGTTACAATTGAAACTGCTTGAAATGAAATATTTTAAGATTAAATTGCCAAAAATGATTTGTTTTCAAATTTAAATTTCTGAAATTTGTACAATTTCAGATTAAAAACTTTCTATATTGAAAAACATGAAATTTAATGCAATATGGTAGTTTTTAATTTTTAATTTATAACAAGAGTCCAAGAAAAGAATGGAATACTATTTGCGAGTACATAGGTCTGCCCCATATATTATTAAAGTTCTAAAAAGCGGTGAATTATGTCAATAGACGTTGTACCGGAAAAGTTTTTTTTCTACGAATATTGATTTGTGCACTTTACCTCTCAGAATAAAGCACCTACTTTTTACCGACTACAGCTTAGTTTTTTTCTTATTCCAGAAAAAACTGAAGGTACATCGACAGAGAATAGCGATAGTGACATCCAATACGTGAGCTATACGAGCGAACTGCAAATGCCGGACATAATGAAATTAATTCAAAAGGATTTGAGTGAACCATATTCAATTTATACCTATAGATATTTCATTCATAATTGGCCAAAATTATGCTTCTTGGTGAGTATACTTCATTTTAATTATAATCTATTTATTATTTAGTTTAATATTGCATAGTTTTATATTAATAATTATCTATTTTTAATTGAATCAGTTGTTTTGGTACAGAATAGTCATAGTGGTCTGTTATTTATTTATTCGAAAAATTACAGATTAATTATCTGGGACATGCATTACAAATGTTTAATGTTTACTCTTATTAAATTTTCCTAATTGAACGTTTTTATTCAATAAGAAGAGAAATTCAGGGCGGCTGCGGATCAGGGAAAACCTAGAAATCAAGGAAAATGCAGGGAATTTCATGGGTCAGGGAAAAATCAGGGATCTTGAAAAAAAATTAAAAGTTAGGAAATTCCTGTCAGAAGCAAATTAAGCAACTGTGGAGTTCTGAGCCGGTTATATTAGTTTGAGAACGGTAACGAGAATAAGAATATTACCGAGAAATAAATTCTCTGAGAATTTTTGAGAATCTCAGAATTTATTTTAATTAATAGAAAATAGCATTTTTTCGTTACCTTTTCGGTTGAAAAATCAACTCTTTTTTTTTGTTTGTCTTCTTTATTTTAAAGTTTACCTTTTCTAGCAGAAATTAAATATGTTTTTGATAGAAATGCAACTGTTTGGTTAGAAATTAAGCTATTATGCTATTTTCTTGAAAACTTAACTCTTTCGTAGAAAATGTACTCTTTGTTTAAAATTTATATCTTGATGTTGAAAAATGAACTGAAATATTTTCTGCATGAAAGTTCCACTTATAAAAAAAATTTGTTTTTTATTACAAATTCATCTTTTTTAGTACAAAATTGATCTTTTTTTGGATTTAAATTCAACTATTTGGTAGAGAACTTAACTATTTTTTTTTAATTCATCCTTTTTGGTTGAAAAATTCATCTTTTTGGATTGAAAATTCAATTTTTTTCGTAGAAACTTATTTGTTTGTTCCAAACATTCAATGGTTGATGTTATTGAGTTAACTGGAATCTTTTTTTGGATGGAAACTCAACTTTTTTTGTAATAAAAAATTCTTCTGCTTTAAAATAAATTTAATTTTTTTTTATAAAAATGCAGCTATTTGCTAGAAAATTCAACAATTTTGTTTAAAAGTCATCCTTTTTAGTTAAACATTCATTTTTTTGTATGAAAATGCAACTTTTTGGTTAAAAATTGGTTTTCTTTACTTGAGAATTCAACTAATTTGTTTAAAACATTTGGTTGAATCACTTTGTTAAGAAATCACTTTTTTGTCAAAGATTTATATTTTAAGTTTAAAAGTTATCTCGTCGGTTAAAAATTTAATTACCTTGTTATAAATTAATCTTATTTAATTGAAAATTCAACTACTTGGGTCAAAGTTAAACTAAATTGTGAAATTTTTTTATTGAAGGCTTATGTTTGCTTGAAAATTTAACTATTTAGTGGAAAATACTTATTTTGTTGTTGTTTGGAATTCATTTTTTAACAGAAAATGGAACTTTTCCATTTTTTAAGATTCATATTTTTTAGTTAAAAATTCGCGTTTTTAAAAATTATTTTTTAGTTTGAAATTTCCTTTTATTTACGTAAAAGTGCATCAGTTTCGTGGAAACTATTTCGTAGAAAATTTACTTCTTGTTTAAAACTCATATTCTGGATGCTGAAAAGTCAAACTAAAATGTTTTTTTAATGTCGAAAATTTGTCTTTGATTTAAACATTCATCTGCTTTGGTAGAAATGTCATATTTTTGTGTTTAAAATTCAATTGTTTGGTTGAAAATTAATCTCGTTTGCTTGAATATTCTACTTTTAAAACATTTTAGTTTAACCACTTTGTTAGGAAATCATATCTTTTTTTTTTTAATGAAGGGTTATCTCTTTGTGTGAAAGTTTTACTTTTTGGTTGAAAATTAATTTTTTTGCTGAAAACTCATGTTTTCTGTTTGAAAATTCAATTTGTGTACTGAAAATTCGTCTTTTAGCTTCAAGGTTCCATAATTTATTAGAACTTTTTTTTATTTCATGATTGAAAAATCTTTATGTGTTGAAAATTCGCCTTTTTGTTTTTAAAATTAATTTTTGTTATCAAAGTTTCATATTTTTTGTTGAAATATCAACTATTACACTTTTTTCGTTGAGAATTCATTTTTAGGTTAAAAAGTCAATTATTTTGTTATAAATTGAATTACTTTGTTGAAAATTCATTTATTTTGTTACAAAGTCATCTTTAATGGTAAAAAATATTTTTTTATATAAATAAGTCAATTTGACAATTTTAAATTTGTATCTGAACTATTGTTTTATTCTGTTTATAAAAGATCGTGTGTTGAAAATTAGTTTTTCTTTCCTTTTAAAACAGTTATTTCATTGAAATGCGAAAAGTTATTTAAATCTTTTAGGGGCCATCCATATACCACGTGGACGGCTTAGGTGGGGGGGGGGATATCAAAATTCCACGCTTGTCCACGAGGGGGGGCCGGGGGGAGGTCGGGCTATAGAATCCACGTGGAGACTCGTTCCCCTAAATCTGTGAAAAATATACTGAATTCAGACAAGGTATACTCGAGGTACATTCAAATTTTTTATATTTTCCTTTGAAGACCAATAATTTTAAATGTTTCACCAAAATTTAAAATTTCGCAAAGATTTTAAGTGCTTCAAGAGAATTTATGGTTCTGCTTTCTATAAAAATTGTTGGACAATACAAAATGAAATGGCTAATTTTTTAAATATATAAAAGACAGTTATTTTATTATTTGATGTAAAAAAAAGGAGACCAGTAAAAACTTGACTTTTTGACTTTGAAAATCTGGAAAATACCTTAAATTTCGTTCCTGAGGTTCGCTGGACACCCTGATAAATATAAAAGATGTTTATTAGTTTCAAGTCCCACATCTTATTATTTCTGGAAACCATAAACTAGGGTAGGGTGGGGCGAGTTGAGCATAGTTATCCTTTCCATGTCTGTATTTAAAATCTGCTAATTCATTGCTTTGAAAGCAAAACGTTATATATACTCTACAAACGATTTTTATTAAAATTTTACCAAGATAAAAATAACTAAAAAAGTATTGGCGCTTGGCTCACTATTGAAGAAATAAATATTACTACTCTTATAAATATTAATATTATTCAATCAATAAAACTAATAAACTCGATATTACAAGAATTAATTGAATAAATTAATCATTCAGTAAAAATAATTTCCTTAATTAAAATAAAAACAATTCTTATATCGCCTCATGCCTGGGGCGGGATGAGCCACTTAATTAAATGACTTATTATATATAAGTTATAAGTAAGAGTATTGCTAAGTTAGAGTATTTTAAAACGAAAGCATATCTTACACATATTTATCCAAAATTGAACAGTAAATTTAAAGTATTTAACGTTAAAATGATGCAATCCTTAATCATAACCTCTGCCGTAACTAACGCTACAAAGAGTAAATAGAAACCCGATTTATACTCACATATCTTTTAATAATTTTATTACAGAAATAAATATAGCAATTTTTTGACTTACCCATGTACATTGTCTCAGTAAAAGTTAAATTCTACAATACGAAAACTCTTAAATACTAGACTGGTCTACTGCAATTACTACATGACAGTGAACTTCACATATATTGGCGTATCAAGCCGTTTTTTTATGTTTGCCTTATTTTTCAACGACAACAATGTTTTTCTCATTTTTATAGCATTTTACGAGTTTTCAAACAAAGGTACTTAAGACATATACCAGAAAAACAGTGCTCTCTTTTGGTTAATATCAACTCATATTACATTCTAATACAGACCTATAACAGTGCTGCTGTCATACTTTTTTTAGCATTTTTGTCGAACAAGATAACATTTTTATATGTTCACACCACAATTAGCACCCTGCACAATCTGATAATATGAAACATTGCATCCTAACCTACTGACTGTTATACTACGAGGTTAGGTTAATGCACAGAAAGAGGTGGCTTATTCCGCCCCGGAAGAGTGGCTCATTCTGCCCCAGAAGAGTGGCTCATTCCGCCCCATGTGACACTTTTTAGTAAAATAAAAATTTCGC